>NC_021162.2:2401053-2419025 GCF_000331145.2 Cicer arietinum
TATATATATATATATATATATATATATATATATATAGGAGATATCAAATTACATATGAAAATTAAACTAATAGTTATACTTATTTTATAATATTATATTGAATAAATATTTTTAGAATCAACTGTTTAATTGAAAATTAATTTTGTATATATTATATTTATAAATTTTAGCATTGTTATGTGATAATTTCCAATTGAATTAGTATGTTTATTATTCTCAAATTTATTATATTTAAGATGCATTTAAGATGATATAAAATAAAGATATTTTTTGTAAAATTGTTACACTTTTTATTTATTTATAATTTATATTCATAATATTTATAGAACTTCAGACCTGATTATAAAAAAAATACCTACATTAATATAATTTGGGATATATATGTAACAAAAATAAATATATTTATTTTTGAAGAAAAAAAGAGAGTGTTTTAAAATTGACCTATTTAGATAATTCAGCAGTCATATCATATCGTCAATATATTGAATGTCACTTATTTAAAATCGACTGATTCAAATTTAATAAATAAATAAACTAAAATAATTATAAGTTATTGATGCAAATCTGATTACTAAGATCAATTGGTCACTATTTGACGACATAGAATCTATTTCCATTTTGAAATATATAGTACCTTGTTAGGGTGTCTATTGCGAATCTCCGGAACAAGTTGACGCAATTTGCAAACAAGATCAATGATTTGATCATCAGAGATCCTTGTAGACCCTCCTGATTGTTGCCTTGACCTTCGGCTAGACATAACCTTAATTAAAGTTTGCTATACCTTGCTTAATTGGTGTAATGTATATTCTTCAAAGTGAAAGTGTGATTCCAATTATTAATTTATTTAGTTTTGAAATGTGCACAATGCTATATATAACATATATATATAATGAAAGCTATAAATATATAGTGGAAATTAGAAGGAGTAGAAAAAGAAGAGAAATGTTGGATATGATATATGAGATATGAAAATGGAGAGAATGGTGAGAGAAATATAAGGAAGAAAAAGGAAGGACCACAAGGGAGAGAGAAGGAGACAACGTACAATAAGGTAGACAACAATGTTGGAGAGAAAGAAAACATTTGGCCAATTGCATTGGTAAAGGAGTGGACTAGGCTTTCCCTTAGAAATTTAAGAGAAGGGCAATGTTTTTCATTTTTCTTTTTTTAAATATTATTATTCAAAGTGAAATCAATGACTACTAGTATTTTATAACTATTAAATACTATTCTAGTCAAATAATTAAGTCAAACATTTAATGAATTTCGGTTTATTAGGAATTGATTAAAATAAATTAAATTTGAATTTTAACTATAATAATTTTTAACTAAATTTTATTTATCTTTCGATCAAATTAAGTAATCTCAAAGGTGTTTTGAATTGCACCGTTTAAAATAAAATTATTATTATTGAGACTGCACCTTATAAACTAAGAGAAGACAATTATTGACTGAATTTTCAAACTAATTCATGTGTAGGAATTTATTTTATAATAGCAGTAATTCTTAAATGATTTTGTTTATATAAAGTTTAATTTTTATTTATCCCCTAAACTAAAAAATTGTAACTAAATCTCTAAATTTATATACTTTTTTTTTTTGTAAATAGATGCTTTTATTATATTGTCATTAGTCAAATTTTAATGAAAGAACTTAATTACAAAAATTATATTAGTTTAGAGATTTAATTATAACTTTTTAGTTCAATGACCTATCTAAAAAATTTCAAAGATTTTAGGGATCTATCAAATAATATATATATATATATATATAGGTATTAAACTAAAAATTCGTTGACCCTAAGAGATATAAGAGTAACTCTGAGATAAATTACTTTGTTTGATAACTCATTATAAATCATAAATTTTATTAATTTAATCGTTAAATCAAAAATTCTTATTTAGTATATCAACTCCATAAATTTCATAAGATTTTAAAATCATTTCATACTTAGTTAAATAATTTAAAATATGGATGGTTAGATTATATAAATATGAATTTTGAATTTGTATAAAGTTTTGTGTGCTTGATTAGTAATATATTATGTCAATAATCAATGATTTGATTAATAAAATTCATTGTTTATATTGAGTTATTAAATGAAGTAATTCATAAAAAAATTACTCTTGAAGTCAACTGATCCCCACTATATATATATATATATATATAAGAAATAAAGAAATGATAGAGAGGGAAGAGATAACAAAGAGAATAGAGAGTAAAGAGAAAAGAAAGAAAGAAAGATAAGAAATAGATGAGAGAGAGAATATATTTATCTGTCTATCTATATGTTTGTCTGTCTATCTATTCTGTCTATATGTATGTTTGTCTGTATGTATGTCTATTTCTTTTCATATTGTTCTTTTTTTACTTCTTTTATCAACTCACCAAGATTTTGATATTTATTTATATGCCAAGCCTTTATGATATTTTTAGTACTCTTGATTTTCCTTTGAGAACCAAACCCCCCACCGTTCCACCTTCAACTTATTACATTCCTCTATTACACACTCATGATACCCTGAAATCATACTCCAATATGAAAGCATACAAAACGATTTTAGCCTCCAATTAAGCTATAGAGTCCTCAACAATATATAACAATGGTCTTATAAATTCCTATCAAAGCCTCATTGCAACCATGAAGGTCACGTTGTGTAGCAAATGTGAGTTAGAAGTCTTACATAATTTAGAAAAGTAGAGGTCGAGCAACATATAAGTGAAAGGATTCGTAAATGTCTTAAAGTTTTGGTTTAAGATGTGGCGTCTAACTCATTTTTGTAGTTGATTTTAATCTAATGTGGATAATCTGCCGAGCTTACTCATGATCCAAAAGTGGTATCAGAGTCGAAGGTTGACAAGGGTTTGATCGACTTTGTATATCGAAATTTGAAAGTCTTCTTGACCAAGGGTGTTCTTGCAGTGTATCTCGTTGATATGCGATAGTCAATGGCAGTAAGCGTATATGAACGAAGAGAAAAAAAAAACTTATGTTTGAGAGCGAGCATAACTAGATGAATTGAATGGACTGAAACTTGAGGGGAGATTATTGTGTATAGCAATTATGAGTTAGAAGTCCTACATTATTTAGAAAAGTGAAGGTTGAACAACATATAAATGAGATGATTCATAAACTTAATGTCTTAAGGTCTTAGGTTAAGATGTGATGTCTAATTCACTTATATAGTTGCTTTTGATTTAATATGGATAATCTCCTCGGCTCCACTCATGGCCCAATAGACAACTCATCCAACCATTCTTTTGATAGTAGGAATATGTCCAACCTACTCATGGTTGATCCATTAACTTTGTATCACGTGTATTTTCTCCCCATCAAAGGAAGGTCTAGTGGCCTTATTTCTTCGATAAAATCATTAAAATAATTCATTTTAGTCACCGTAATGTTACCACCCACACCCTTCATTTGACTATTATTATTTTTAATCGAGTTAAAGTCCCTACCAAACATCTCACCTCATCGTGAGCCTTAGAACCATCTCGAGTCTTAGAAAGAAGTGTAATTTGATTCATGGCTCTTTCTATCCATTAGAATTACAAGGAGCATAAACATTAATAATAGACATTTTAACTTCTATTCCCACAAAATGGCTTCCAACAATTGTTTCCTCAACTTTCAAAAATGTTTGATCCCAAATAGTTAGTAATCTGCCAGAATGACCAACTATAGTTTTAAATAGTTAAACACCTCACTAGACTCCTATTTAATTTCTTAAATGCACTCCAAGTTTTTATTTTTTTCCTAACCTTGACCTCTAAGTTATGTACTTGGAACTTCCATATATTTACTTGATTAAAAAGACATTGATATATTTGTTTTCAATTGTCATTTCTCTTCTTTTATAAAATATATATATATTGTTTTTATTTGATATTTTTGCATACCAAAATATAAATATGATACAAACAGAATGAAAAAATCAACATAAAAAAATAATTTATTGTTAATTTTGGTATCTAAGAATCTAAAGTGTAGCATATTAGTCTTTTATTTTAACGAAAGTGTTAGCATATTTTTAATGACTTCTTATCATTATGTGGACAAATATCTTATATTAGTTATATTAGCTATTTATAAATTATAAATCTTAATTTATTAGTGATTAAATTCAATAATAAAACTAATTATATTTCTATTTGAATAATTAATTATTAATTAATTGATATGAGTGGATGTCTTCGGAAATTCATTTGAAAGATTCTAAGTTAAAGAAGAACCACAGAGAAACGAGTATTTATATCTTTCATTTTTTTCTATTTTAAAAGCAATACTTAGAGATTATTCAGAATCTCCATCGAGAAATTATCAAAACGATAAATTCATATATTTCTAATATTTTTTATAAATCAATAATATTGTTCATCCTGATTTATAGGCATGCTCATATGTTATTTGACTTCCACACTAAAGTATGATTATAGTTTTAATCTTTATATTGAACATTTTTTATATTGATTAATTGTAAATTAATTTCATCAAAAGTGTAATATCATCCTAATAATTTTTATTTATGAAAAATCCGTACCTACAGATTAAATGATAAAAGGTTGTAGAAATATTTAATTTGATGGAGCACAAAGTTCAAATATTAATTGAGTGTGAACTTTGCAACTAAATTTTTTAAATAAAAAAATTATGAAAATTCATGGTAAGTTTGTTAAATCCGAAACTTTATAGATTATAGTTGATGTGATAACTCACCTAAAACTTTTGTTTTCTCGATATAGGTTTGTTCTTTCGTGCGTGTTCCCAATTTGGGGTTAGATCTCGAGTGAAATTATAAGTGTGTTTGTTTTTAATCTAACAAAGTGGACCTTATAACATGTACATGTTTCTATAAGCACCACCATGTGAACATAACAAAAAAACTGAGTAAATAAAAATATTTTTCTCTACAAATCACAGAATTCCATGTGATTGTACTTCAAAATTCAAACCACTAGCTTCCAAAACATTCACGAGTTATTACTATCATTACACTCTCCTTTTGACAAGTTGATGTTAGCTAGCTTGGTTACAATAATAAAGTTTAGACTTTAGATGATTCTTAATTTCTCCAAATATTTTGTAGTGAATACCGTTAAGTAGAGTACTTTGCTAATTTTTAAGCTTTAATTAATTATTTTGAAACATTTATTTATTTTTTACTTTAATTTTTTCATAATCATTGTCTTTGAGAATAGACATCAGGCGAGTTAATGATGAGTCGATATCTTAGTAATCAAGTAAGAGATTGATTGAATTAAAGACAATCGAATATTTCTCAACTCCTAAGAGTTTAACTAGTATGATGAGAATGTTAACATTTGTAAAAGTTATATGGAACAAACACACGTTAAATTATGTACCCAAAAATTTAGTGAAATAGGAGGAAAGTGATGTTAAACATAAGTGTCAAGTACACGTGACAACAATCGTGTTTTGACACATTACACACATGTTTAGTCGGATAACAATAATTAAAGTTGAGTCTCTATAGATTCATGGTTAATAGGATTGTGTGCTCTATCATTAATTTTATCTATAAATTAAATAACTTAAGTACATTTTAGTTTTTTCACGCAATCAATTATTTTATCCACATTTGTACCTATATTTTATGATTTTGATATACTTATGCTTTTCCTAGTTCACTAGTGCTAAAAAATCTACAACATTATACTTTATCTTCCTTAAAGGAATAGAAAATCATCGGTGAGAACTAATAATCAATCACTAGACAGATTTATTCTTGAGTTCAACAATAAATTTAACGTTTACTTATGATTAATGAAACATCAATTACCTTTATTAATAATATACACTTATTCATTGTATTTTAACCTATAACTACTATATTAACAAAAGTATTGTAATAAATTAAATTCTTTTTATCGCATAAATTAATTAATAAACTTAATAATAAATTAATATACTTAATTATTTCAAATAAATAAAAAACACATAATATAAGTCAGGTGAAGTACTTTTTGTCAGTAATACTTTTATCTTAACAATAACATTACACCTTTTTAACAACAAAATTATAATTCAGATTATGAGAGGTTATCTCAACCCATAATAATGAAAGAAAACAAAGATACAACTAACAAAAAGTTGCCACCTAGTGAAGCAATAAAATGGGCCACATGTTATTCATAAAATACAGTCCTTTTGCCACCCTACCCAAGAACCATTTCAACAACAACACTAAATAGGTCAGTGAGTCAAACAAATACATAAATATATTTGAAATTTTAACTATTAATATATTTTTTATATAGTTTGCAAGTATTTAAACTTATTAATTAAAAATATTTATTATATAGCTACTACAAAGTAATCTAAAAAAATGTCTATAATAACCAAATAATATGTACAAGTTCTTGTCGTTTTGTAACATAGATCTATATGTTTAAAGTATGCAACATCTAATATGATACAATCTAACTTTTTACCGCAAAATTATAAATATTTTTCAATATACTGAATTTGAATTTCATATTTGTTTTGTCTTACTCCTACTAAGGAGAAATTATACGCTTCTAAAACTTATCTTGGTGTCTTTAACATTTCTTTTCATTTTTCCCTTAATTCTCGAAGAATAACTATTATTTGAAAAAAAACATACATAAAACCAAACTATTAACAACTCTAGTCTCTTTTCTTAGTCTCTATTCAATCCCTCTAAGTCTCTTTTCTTAGTCTCCATTCAATCTCTATTTCTCATTAGTTCATAATATGGCTCATAAGTTTAATACAATGTAATTAGTGTAGTTATGAATATCTTCCTTGTTCTTATAAATCGTAATTAAAGTGCTTCTCCTCAACTAATCCAACTTTTTCGTTGATCTCATATTTTCATTAAAAAACTTTGTAAGCTACTCAATGTCTCTATCTTCCTGACTTTTTCATATCTAATAAGCAATATTGTTTGACCCAACTGTCTTGTCATTATCTATCTTTTATGTGCTTTTTTATTTAAAATGTTCAAAATATTTGTTACATAGTTTGTACAAAATAATATTGAAAAATGTATATAATAATTAAAAAATTGTTAATGCTTTATATCAACAAAAAAAGAAGTTTGAATGCTGTTTAGAGACATCACTTTTAAATGTATGTTGGTTCACGTTGTTGACTTTGTTTTGATGCAAAATCCGTAAACGAGTCGAGACACTATAAAAATGTGTTTAAAATTCTCAGTCTTAAGTTTACAGTTGTTTGCGAATTTCTTTATCATTTTATTTAAGACAAAAATACATATATGTTTGACCATAAAATCTGTAGTGCTTGAAAAGATATCATATATGTTGTTAGTTATACTCTCTATTCCTTTATAATTGTTGCATTTGCGGGAACAAAACTTATTTTTTTTATTTATCATTTATAAAATTAAATACAACATTAATTATTCATTTATCAATAATATATTCAATTATTTATTATAAAGAAAAATAGATGAATTGAGATAATAAATTATTAAAAATCTTATAAAAAAAATCATATCAAAACTAACAATTTATTTAGTTTGTTAACTGCAAAAAAAAACTTAAAAAGACAGACAAAAAAAAGCGCAGAGGAAGTGATTTTTAACTGTTTTTCGTTATTTCATCCACTTAGGTTTATAATTTATCCTAAGAATTTTTTTTTTGTCTTAGTTTGTTAATTTTTTATTTATTATTTTCTTCCTTTCGGTGAACTGTCCATTTAAATATATATTTTTAAATTAAGTAACAAAACGGGCTATTGGGTCTGCCCAATCTAGTAACGTTTTTTTTGAATATGGGTAAAAATCCAACATTAAAGGGGAATTTTTCACCTATAAGTGTTTTTAAAATTTCTTAATTTTTGTTTGGATTAACTAATTTTAAAAAATATTTTATAATATATTTTATACATTTGGATTAATCAATTCAAACGTATATTTGAGAATTTATAAAGGTAAAAACAATATCTCTTAAATATACAATATAATATTTGTAATCAAAGCAAGTCATATGTGAGACTAATGACTTTTTAAATTGATCCGTATATTTATTTATAATTTAAGTATTTTTTATCAAAAATAAAAATATAAAAATTATTTTTCATCAATTAATGAAATTTACCATGAAATAAAAATAAGTTGAATCTAAACATGTGTTTTAATGCACTAAATTAATTTTAAAACTACGATACAAATAAATTAGAGTTGATATATAGAAGTATAAAAATGAAACCAATAAGTAATAGTAAAAAATTATTATTCAATTATTAATAGCATATATTTAATTATTTTTCAATAAATATTTAAGACGTGCACATATATATATATATATATATATGTAGTTATATAAACAATAAAAACAATATATAAGAATAACACGTGTACGTATATATAGTTTTTATGGCAGTTGTTTTTCGTAAATATTATGTACTAATATTTAATTGCTAATAGCAAAAGAAAATGATAAAGTGTTAATATTCTTTTAATTATTTTTACACTTAATAATCAATACTGTTAGTTCCTTTTTAAATCAATAGTGTTAATATTTAAATTTAAGTAAAAGAAAAAAATAATGTGTGTTTATACGAACTACCTGAAGGTTAACCACCGGCTACTGCTAGTCTGGCACATAATTGGGCTTAGAACTTTTTTTTTTTTTTTTTTTTTTATGGCTAAGTGGACTCACTTTGATACACTCTAGTTTTTGTCATTACTAAACTTTATTTTTAAAATAAAAATTAGAGTGTTAAGATACCACAAAATAAAAAAATGACATCCCAACTAAGTTGGTAGTTGCAGTCTAAAACTATTTGTAACATCCTAAAAAATATAATAAATTTAGGGGACTAGACCAAAATCTAAAAAAATGAGTGAAAAAACTAGCAATTATCTTATCAAAAACTTTACCAAAAAAACACAAAAGTGATAAAATATAGTGAAAGAAAAAAGAGTACACTTCATAATAATAAAAAGAGCAAAACATGTTCACAAATCTAAAGCAATTATAGAAATAAAAAACAAAAAATTCACAAAATAGATTGTCAGACACCTGATTTTCTCCGCTTTTTCTTGATATTTACAAAAAATTAATAAAAAGGATATTTTGAACTTTTTATCCTAACTTTCTATAATTTTTATTTAATTTTTCATATGATATTTACTAGTTAATGAAAAGAGATATATGTTAGACTTTTTATTTTTATTTACTAATTTTTTTGGTCTAATAATAACATGATAATAAAAAAGTTGATTCAAATTTATTTATTTATATTTAATAAAAAAATAAAACAAAATTAATATAAAATTAATAAATATGGGATTTTTGGAGTAAATTAAATATGAATGATCGCTATTTAATATGATTTTTTTGGTAGATATTTATTTTTATGTTGAGTAACTTGAGGACTCAATATAATTAGTCATAATGGTAGATATTTATTTTTAAAAATTATTTAACTCTAATTTATTAATATAAATAAGAGTGTTATTAGACTATTATAGGGGGGGAAGAAAAATGGGGGACAAGAGATTAGGAAATAGAGATCGGTTTAAGGTGCTTGAATCCGCCCACATAAAACCACTAGTGGTTATTTGTTATGTAATTTTTACGCAATTTTTTTCCATAATGACCCATTTCTAAAAAAAAGGAAAAAAAATTAGTCATTCAGCGAACACCGTTAGTTCTCCGTCGCACTATTCTTATACAATATTCTCTATAATCACCCGCTTCAACTTGCACTAAAAAATAAGAGAAATAAGAAACACGTGCCTTAACGAGACAACTACATTTCGTGAATTTGGTATGATATTTTTTTTCTAATAAATTTTGATATTTTTTATATATATTATGATTTGCCATCTAATTGTTGATTTTAATTTTTATACACTTCATGCACCTTTTAAATTGATGCAGCCCATAAGATATAAAATTTGTTTCTTTGCTTTCTTATCCTATTATTTGGTAATCATTTTTCTTTCTCACTTATCTCCATTAACCTATTTTTTAATAATAAATAAAATTGAGTAATAATAAAATTAATTAACCCACAAATATTTTATACTAAGAACTACGTGTGTTTTGATTTTCCTATTGCATCCGAGGATACGTATGAGTAAGGTCTTCCTCTTGTCAAACCAAACTAACAAAAAAAATATTTGTTCTTCTTTTATTAATGTAAATAATATATTTTTTATTTTTTGTTATTCATTTTTGGGGTAATATAAATAGTTAAATAAATAAATAGTTTGCATACAATTAATTCTAGGATAACCATTTTAACCGACAGTATAGGGTGGTAATACAAATCGGACGTGACATAGATTAATGAGACATGTATTTGGGAAGACTAAGGTTATTCCTAACAAAATCATCACTAATAAAAGGAGGGATAATATTTCGTAAGGGTGGACATCGGGCCAAAAGTGTTAAACCGGCTCAATCCATGGGTGATATTTATTAGCCCAATTTCGTCCATTTTTTTATTCGGGTACATCAGGTTCAGGTCATCAGGTGTCGGTTGTGGGTGGGTAAAAACGGGTTGGACTTTATTGGGCCTTTTTTGTGTTTTTTATAAAGAATCTGGTCTTCTATAGTTTGTTATATATAATACAACGGCCCATTAGAAAAACTGGCCCGACCTGCCAATCATACATCACACTTGTTTTATATCTTCAATTTTTCTAAATCACAACTTTGTAAAATAATCGATCAAAGTTTTGTTGTATCAATGTTCTCAAGCACATAGCATTTGCAATTAGCCACTTAAAGTCTAAGACTAATACTAAATCACAAATTCATCAGCAACATAAATCACAGTTACATAACAACACAACCAATACAAATTACATCGAGTATAAATTACATCATGATCAACTTAATTAAAATTCGACATTAATCAAAGGAAGGCAATATTGCTGCACCATGAAGATTTACTCGTAATTTCAGCAGCATGAATATTTCTTCTTCTGCACACATATAGTACAAATTAGAAGAAAAAAAAGTTGTAGAACAAAATAATATTGGTGTTCAAATTAGAAAGAACCAGTAATAATTGCATAACATAATAACATCAATGTTCAAATTAGAAAGAACCAATGACAGTTGCAAAACAAAATAACATCAATGTTTCAATTAGAAAGAATTAGTGACAGTTGTACAACAGATTAACATCACTTGGTAAAAAATATAAAACACATTATATATAATCAAACTAATCCAACAACAAAATTTGTACAAAAATACCTCAAGAGCAGCGAGAAATTTGCTTCAGTTTTGTTCTGTTCTCATAGTAGTGAGATTCCATCATGACATCTATGTTTCAAATTTTAAACAAATAACTAAATTAAGTTTTCATATACATTGCATACCCAACAATTCAGTTATAACAAAGTTGCAAAGATTAACTTACATAGGTTTTCTTTTGTCAATTTTGATTCGATGCCTCAAAAATAGAAGTTGATGCAAAGATATGGTAAGCTGGGCAAATGCTACAAAAGTATGAGTCAGATGGTTTGTAATTTATTATATTGACAAATTATGCAGTAAAATGACAATCAAATCAAAATTTACAAATAAATCCTCATTAGTGCAAACAATAGCAAGCTCCTTTAAAAAGCTTTTTGCTTCATCTTATCCAACTCATTCAACAACATTACTGGAAAAATAAATCCTAAATAAGACAAAAGAACATTGAAATCATTTATAATAAACTAAAACTAAATGAAGCATCTTACCCATGAAACCTTCCTGATCCAAAATGAAGCGACTTGTTCCACATACCTTAACTTGTATCGGTAATCTAAATAACACCAAAGTAAATGAGTTGATTTATGTTAGATTCATTGCCAACATTTGCTTTCCCATCGATGCTAAACAAGAGTTAAGGTCCAGGGGTGAACGTTAAGTTCATTCAATAAAGAATAAAACTAATTGGGGAAAAGCCATATGCAAACTCGTTTGTTGTGAGGTTGAAAACACTTTTGTTGCATCATAAAAATACTTCAGAAACTGAACAAAGCACTTGCCATTTTCAAAATTGTAAACTACCAGTTTTTGATGATGACAAAGATCAACCATTATGGTCAAATCAACAACCTCAAAAAGAAGTTCAAATATCTCCATTAATAAAGCTTCAAATCCAAATATTAAATGTTAAAATGTAAAGGTATATGATGCAAACCAATACTTCAATTACATGAGAACAAGTCATATTTACATATGCATATAAAGTATTTTCAAAAGTCAAAATAGCATTAACAAAGTCTTAAAACTAATATTTTTGACAAAATACATAACTGTATTCGAAGACAGCATCCTGTATTCGAATACAAAGCAAATTAGAAGCAAAAGTCTCAAAGTTGTATTCAACTACGACTATGTGTAGTCGAATACACATCAAGTCAGTGGCCAAAATCCTTATATCTGTATTCGACTACAACCTTCTGTAGTCCAATACAAAGTAAGTCAGTGGCAAATTTTCACTAATCTGTATTCGACTACACACACGTGTATTCGAATACAAGGTGTAGTTTTTGAATATTTTTGAACGTTACAAAGAGGTGTATTCGAATACACACATCCTGTATTCGAATACAACTGGAAGCAATACAATTTTTCAGATCTGGAATAGCTCCAAATCATTGTATTTTTTCATCAAACCTCTTTGATCAATGGCCACGAATCTGAAGAGATGTTTATGGAGTATAAATACCCCATAACTTCAGATCAAAAAATACACAATCCTTGAACAAAATTCTGTTTATAAAGTACTTGCATTTCATTTTCATATCATTCAGAAATGATCTCAAGTACTTGAATTGTTTATCAATATACCTCTCCTTATTCTTATTCAAATCATATTGTATCACTTGTAAAAGAAAGTAATACTTTCTTAAAAGTAGCTTAATCTAAGATAGTGGTGTGCTATCTTAGAAGTGTTGTTAAAAGTTTGTAGCAAGAATCCCAGGGTGGGAGTTGTACATTTTCTGACAATTAGTGGATCAATCTCTTGTGGTTTGCAAGAGGACTGGACGTACCCTTGGTTATAAGGGGAACCAGGATAAATCTATTGTGTTCATTTATTTACTGCACCTTACTATTAGTAGACATTATATTAACTCAGAAAATTCAACTACCATATCACTGAAAACAAGAAAATTTACTAACACCTAATCTCCCCCCTCTTAGGCGTACTTCTGTACTTACAATTGGTATCAGAGCAGATTCCGGTAATTTGCTCCTCGATCCTTATTAATGGTTTCCGCCCAACCAGTTTTTAGAGATGGTGGTAGTAGCAATAAACCACCATGTTTCGTTGGTGAACACTATGATTTCTAGAAGATATGCATGCAAGCATATCTTGAGGCACAAGGAGATGATATATGGGAAGCGGTAGAAAATGGTCCCTATGTTCCAACAACAGTTATCAATAATAAAGAAGAAGTAAAGATAAAAGTCTTATGGACAGATGATGATAAAAGGAAAGTATTGTTTGATAAAAAGGCCAAAAACATGTTACAATCGGCACTTGGAATGGACGAATTTTTCCGCATATCTCATTGCAAAACAGCTAAAGAAATCTGGGATACACTTGAAATAACACATGAAATAACTATTGAGATAAAGCGTTCCAAACTCAACACATTATCTTAAGAGTATGAATTGTTTCGAATGCAGCCCAGAGAATCTATTCTGGACTTGCATAAAAGATTTTCTCATCTGACCAACCACTTGACGGCTCTTGGAAAAACCTTCACTAATGATGAATTGAACCTTAAAGTTCTGAGATCATTAACAAGGGCATGGCAACCTAAAGTAACGACGATTTTTGAAAAGAAAAGCCTATCAAAGATGTCTCTTTCTGCACTTTTTGGAAAACTCCAAGAGCACGAAATTGAACTTGGAAGGTTAGAACAAAATGAAAGTCAAGAAAAGAAGACCAAAAACATTGCTCTAAAGACCGAATCAAGAGAACAAATAAAAGACGAAAATTCAGATGAAGATGAAAATACTACGTTCCTTGTTAAGAAATTTGGTAAGTTTCTTAAAAATGACATAACTTTCAGAAGGAAAAGTTTTAGGAAGAAAGATAGTTCTACTTCAAATCAAAATTTCACTTGCTTTGAATGCGGAAAACAAGGACATATCAAGGCAGATTGTCCAAACCTTATTAAGAAAAATGCCACCAAAAAGAAAGACTTCAAGAAGGCATACATAGCTTGGGAAGACAACGAAGTAAGTTCATCTTCGGAAACAGAAAATGAAGAATGCGCTAATGTTGCATTGATGGCATCACATCAATCAGATAACGAAGAAGAGGTTAGTAACATAGACTCCATTCATCTTCATAAAACTAATAGTGAATTGATTCTAGAATATAATGAGGCTCAAAACGCCATCAATGAACTACTTATTGAATGCAAAAATCTGTTCAAACTAGTGTCAACACAAAAAAGACAAATCTCAAGTCTTCAAGAAAAAGTTGATACTATGGAAAAGAATTCTGAAAAACTAAAACAGAATTTTGCATGCAATAAATGTGATTCCCTCTCCTTCAAGATTGTTCAATTAAATAGAGTAATTGAACGATACGAAAAAGGACAAATAGACTTTGGAAAATGTGTTAAACATGCAAAGATACTCAAATGACAAAAGTGGTCTTGGATACTCAAAATTTGATAAACCAAACTTGAATAAGACCATTTTTGTCAAAGCAAGTAGTCAATCCAATCAAGAAAAGATTATAACTCTGAAAAAGGATCACCATTATAAAGAGAAAATTATTCATAGTAAATCTCATACACATGCTTTTAAAAATAGATTTACTCCTACTTGTTCTTATTGTGGTCTTCATGGTCATACACCTAATGTCTGTCACATTAGAAACATTAGTGTTCCAAGAGGGTATTACGTATGGGTAAAGAAAGGTACTAACCATCAAGGACCCAACGCACATTGGGTACCTAAATATGGTACTTTAAACTCTTTCTCTGCCTTTAAGTTTCCTGAGTTGCTTAAAGCACAACATGTTGAAGAGTTTATAGGTTACAAATGTCTTGTTTATCCTGACTTAGTTAGGATTTTTTATTGCAATCTCATCCAAGATGGAAAAATGCTGGTATCTCGAGTTAAGGGTAAAATCATTCGGTTCAATACCAAAACCATAGGCGAAATTTTGAACATTCCTTTTAAAGGTCAAAAGTTTTGTCCCAGCAACTTGTGTGAATGGGTTGATATCTCTAAGTATGATGCGTATGTTGCCCTATGTCGGTTTGACAGACGCACAATGGAACAAAAACGGACTCAGGCTGGTTCCAAATATGCCCAGCAACAGTATGGAGTGGGAAATCTTACCGTTGATAATCGCCTTTTGCACTATTTCCTTAGCTACATTCTGGTTCCAAAGGCTGGAAATTACTCCCAAATTTCGGAGTTTGAATTACAAATTATGAATTTCATGTATGAAGGTTGTCAACTAAATTGGGCATACTTTGTGAAATCTGTCATGTTTGGATCCCGAGAGGCAATTGGATTACCATATGCGAAGGAAGTTGGTATCTCGAGTTAAGGGTAAAATCATTCGGTTCAATACCAAAACCATAGGCGAAATTTTGAACATTCCTTTTAAAGGTCAAAAGTTTGGTCCCAACAACTTGTGTGAATGGGTTGATATCTCTAAGTATGATGCGTATGTTGCCCTATGTCGGTTTGACAGACGCACAATGGAACAAAAACGGACTCAGGCTGGTTCCAAATATGCCCAGCAACAGTATGGAGTGGGAAATCTTACCGTTGATAATCGCCTTTTGCACTATTTCCTTAGCTACATTCTGGTTCCAAAGGCTGGAAATTACTCCCAAATTTCGGAGTTTGAATTACAAATTATGAATTTCATGTATGAAGGTTGTCAACTAAATTGGGCATACTTTGTGAAATCTGTCATGTTTGGATCCCGAGAGGCAATTGGATTACCATATGCGAAGGAAGTTTCCCGGATTTTGGAACACTTTGGGGTGGACTTCTCTGATGAAGTCATGTATACACCCACAAAAGAAAATATGTTGGATATGGGCGTCCTTCCTAGCATGCGGATAGTATGGAATGAGCAACTTGAATATTTTGTGCATAAAGGTGATTATGATCAACCATCTGATGCTGCTCAAGAAGACACTGCTGGACCCTCAAATGCTGCTGCCCAGGCTGATGAAAATGGCGAGGATACAACCTCTGATGATGATTATATCTCCAATCAAATGCTCATGGCTCGCCTTGATTCTTTCCAAACCTTTTTCAAAACTCAATTCGAAAATCTGACCACTTCTGTCAACACTCGCTTCCAGAACATTGAAACTACTATTGCTCGCAACCATGACGAGTTATCTCAAGACATTAGTAGTTTATCTGACAAACTTGATCATTTTCACATTCTTACGGATTTTGATCGACACTAGGATTCTATTTGTAATACGTTGAAATACTACCTTATATTATGTCTTGTAGTTTGTTTCATGTCTTAATTTGTAGTTTGTCTTATGGTATGCTTCATGTACTAAGTTGAACTTTGTTTTCATTAAACACGTGTTGACTATTTTGATGTACTTAATTGAACTTGCCTTCATCCTTCGTTATGTCATTCCTTTTTATTTACAATGTATACTACTTTTACCTTTACTTGTGTGTATATTCTTGCATATGTATGTCTCTATATTTTTCCTTCTTTTTGATCATGTCAAAAGGGAGAGAAAATTTGGTATTGTTGTTGCCTTAAACATCTTGTAGGTCCTCAAACAATTTGTTAATTAATCACATACAACGGAGGAGTACGCATACATTACGGGGGAGCAATGGTTCAATTTCTACAAATCTCTCCATAACAACAACATTTTGTCATAATAAAAAAGGGGAGAATGTAAACTACAAGTTTTTGATGATGACAAAGATCAACCATTATGGTCAAAGCAACAACCTCAAAAAGAAGTTCAAATATCTTAATTAATAAAGCTTCAAATCCAAATATTAAATGTTAAAATGTAAAGGTATATGATGCAAACCAATACTTCAATTACATGAGAACAAGTCATATTTACATATGCATATAAAGTATTTTCAAAAGTCAAAATAGCATTAACAAAGTCTTAAAACTAATATTTTTGACAAAATACATAACTGTATTCGAAGACAGCATCCTGTATTCGAATACAAAGCAAATCAGAAGCAAAAGTCTCAAAGTTGTATTCAACTACGACTATGTGTAGTCGAATACACATCAAGTCAGTGGCCAAAATCCTTATATTTGTATTCGACTACAACCTTTTGTATTCGAATACAAAGTAAGTCAGTGGCAAATTTTTACTAATCTGTATTCGACTACACACATGTGTATTCGAATATAACGTGTAATATTTGAACGTTACAAAGAGGTGTATTTGAATACACACATCCTATATTCGAATACAACTGGAAGCAATACAATTTTTCAGATCTGGAATGGCTCCAAATCATTGTATTTTTTCATCAAACCTCTTGGATCAATGGCCATGAATCTGAAGAGATATTTATGGAGTATAAATACCCCATAACTTCATATCAAACAATATACCTCTCCTTATTCAAATCATATTGTATCACTTGTAAAAGAAATTAATACTTTCTTAAAAGTAGCTTAATCTAAGATAGTGGTGTGATATCTTAGAAGTGTTGTTAGAAGTTTGTAGCAAGAATCCCAGGGTGGGAGTTGTACATTTTCTGACAATTAGTGGATCAATCTCTTGTGGTGTGCAAGAGAACTAGACGTACCATTGGTTATAAGGGGAACCTGGATAAATCTATTGTGTTCATTTATCTACTGCACCTTACTATTAGTAAACATTATATTAACTCAGAAAATTCAACTACCATATCACTAAAAACAAGAAAATTTACGAACACCTAATTCACCCCCCTCTTAGGCGTACTTCTATACTTACAATTGGCATCAGAGCAGG
>NC_021162.2:2419114-2430793 GCF_000331145.2 Cicer arietinum
GCGTACTTCATGTTTTTTTTTTAATCTTTTTCTTCAATAATCCTATCGCGACATCATTCAATGATGCATTATCAATTGTGACAGTAGACATATTTCTAAATCCCCATTCCCTCAATACCTCATCAAGCTTCGTAGCCAATGTCTCACCTATATGATTTGGAACCACGAAAGCTAATAATTTTTTTTTGGTAATTCCTCTCATTATCAATAAAGTGGGCTGTGAGGGTCAAATAATTAAGATTTTGAATAGAAGTCCAACAATATGTAGTACCAGTCGCCCTACTACAATTACACTTGAAGAACCCTTTCAACCTTATTTTTTCGTTTAAATGCAACTAGAAATAATCTCTTGCTACATTACGTCTTGATGGTACGGTAAATTGGGGCTGCAATTAATTACATAAGTAGTTAAAAATCCCTCTCTTTCAACTTCTTTAAAGGGTTGCTCATCCAAAATAATAAAAACAACTAAATCTTTCCTACATGCTTGAGCATTAAATCTAGAGCTTCCTACAACAAAACTAGACCCCTCACTTGTTGGAAATTGTAAAATAGTTTGGTTAGGGTCAATTGCTACATTTAAAGGATATTTTGTGCATCTTGTTATGTGATGTTTCATATTGGAAGTAGCATGCTTCTTAGCTTCACAATAATACTTTTGATGACAGTATTTACAAGCAGCAATTCAAATTTCACAATTAGAAATTTCATTAAAGTGGTCCAAAACCTCAGAAGTTTTTCTATAACCACCTGCATTGCCTTTTCTTTTCTTCGCAACTGGAGGAAGATGAGTTGCAGGTGCAGATTGTTCATTAGGTTGGTTAAGATAAGGATTAGGCGAAGGTTGCTCCATCACTGAAATATATATGATTGTTCAGTCGATAATCATATTATTTTAGCATAGCATAAAATTATACAACCATATAAGTTCCTAATTAGACATGTTTCCGATTTGGTTTTAAATGAAAACTAAACCGAACCAAACCAAACGGAACCACAAAAATAGCTTGAGATAACTGAACCAAACCGAACTGAAACTGTAATGGCTTTATTTGAACTAGACAGAACTGGCTATGTGGTTTGGTTTGGTTTGGTTTGGTTTGGTCTGGTGCACCGTAGTTTTTAATGCAAAACTGAACTAATTTATTATCCTATTAAAAAATCAACATGTGAATTTTCCAAACGAAAAAACTTTTTCATTGAGTGGTTGATAGAATTAAATTCAATTCTTAAGTTATATAAGTAGTTTAGTTTTTTTTATGGCAGTTTGTTTCAGTTTGGTTCAAAACAATTATTTGGACAACCCTACCCATAATCATAACACATAATCTAAAAAACCAGATTATTAACATAGACTTAATTACCAATTGTAATCATATTTAAGCAATAGACTTAATTATAAAATTAACAAAACTTTTTATTTATGTATCATTTACAAAATTAAATACAACATTAATTATTCATTTATCAATAATATATCTAATTATTTATTATAAAGAGAAATAGACGAATTGATATAATAAATTATTAAAAAAATAAAGTATATCAAAACTAACAAATTTTATTTAGTTTGTTAAATGCAAAAGAAACTAAAAAATAAAACAGACAAATAAAAAAGCGCAGAGGAAGTGATTTTTAACTGTTTTTTGTAACTTCATCCACTTGGGTTTATAATTTCTCCTAAGAAGTTTCTTCTTTTTTTTTTGTCTTAGTTTGTTAATTTTTTATTTATTATTTTCTTCCTTTCCGTGAACTGTCCATTTAAATATATATTTTTAAATTAAGTAACAAAACGGGCTGTGACATTCATATTGGGTTTGCTCAATCCAGTAACGGTTTCTTTTTAATATGGGTAAAAATCCAACATTAAAGGGAAATTTTTTCTTTCACCTTTAAGTGTTTTTAAAATTTCTTAATTTTTGTTTGGTTTAACTAATTTTAAAAAAAATATTTTATAATGTATTTTATATATTTGGATTGATATATATTTGAGAATTTATAAGGGTAGAAAAAATAACCCTTAAATATAAAATATAATATTGAGACTAATGACTTTTTGAATTGATCCATATATTTATTACTTTTGCTTCTCACACCCTTCATTTTGCTTCGCACACACCTCAAATTTTTTGTAAATCTAAAATACCCAAACTACCCTTCCCTCATTATTCACTTAACCCCTCATTTTCTATCTTCATCATCTTCATCTTCATTAACCTACCATATTCAATCTTCTTCAATATTCCTCAATCATTTTGATACATTTCATCTTCAATAATCTTGAATTATTTTCAACATCTTCATCATTATAGTGACTCAAATCAAGTAGGTATGTATTTTGTTGTGTTTTGTAGCTTAATTTTTTTTTCAAAATATGGGTTTCGTACGTGAACACGTTTACGTGAAATGAATTCATGTATTTGATGAAATTAAGAAAATTCAGATGCTACGCGAATTAGGTTTACGTAAACGTACGTCAATTAAGTTTGTTTACATCAATGGAGGTTTAAAATTCACATGAGCTACGTGAACTGAGATAATGTAGGTGTACTAGAACTCAATTCACGTAGCAAACATGTGAATTGAATTCACGTACACATACGTGAACTGAGTTCACATATAGGTAAAAATTTGTAAAATGTCAGTCATACGTGCATTGAGTTCACGTATGTTCACTTGAATTCAATTCGCGTATGTGATACGTGAACTAAGTTCACGTACACATACGTTTTCTCAGTTCCCGTAAAGCTGATAAAATTTAGATTTTTTTTTATTGTGTTTAAGAATTAGGATTTTTTATGTTATATTTATGTAATTTATGGGATGCAGTTAAATGGATCAAGGGGAGACAACAGTGACGAAATGTATTAAGGTTTGGAACCTGATTTTGAAGGAATGTATGATGATTTGGATCCTGATTTTGAAGAAATGTATGATGATATGGAATGTAACACCCCGTTTTTCAAAGCGAGGGTATATTTTTTTTTTTTCAAAAGAATTTAAAATAAAGCAGAGAAATAAATAAAGAAATGCCTTTGGATAAATAATTGAGTCATTATAATTTAAAGGCAGCGGAAAAGTTACTCCAATTATAAATCCAAACCATTTACCCAACAACAAATGGTACATGTAACCCATCGAAAATAACATGTCAAGCTGACAATATTAGTATAGGTACAGTCTTCCATTTTAAAATGAATGCAATACAAAAGAAAGGCATCTGATCCCTCTATGCCAACCTAATCTGATCATTTTACAACACAACTAAACACCCTGACTGATCTCCACGCGCCCCGTGAGATTCTCCTAACGTAGCTGCAGTCAAGCGTTCCCATCTCCATTTCCGTCCGTAGGGTAAGAACCGGTAGGATCGTCCTGACTCTCATCTGAGGGCAAAGCCCAGATTTCCACAATAATTGTAAAGGTCACCAACCGAAAATAACAGTTAACACATAACATTTAAGTTTTGAATGCTAAAAATAACTTTACAACCAAGCATGCACCTTAGCAGGATTTTCAATATGCGAAAAGTTCATACAATACTTTGCCAGTTAAAATGAAAGTAAACTGAGGTTCTCAATCACGGTTTTCAAAACAAAATATTAAGTAACCGAGACATTAAGAGATTCCCCATTCTTAACGCCCAGTTAACTTAAACGATTTTTCTTTAAAACAAAATATTAAGTAACCGAGACATTAAGAGATTCCCCGTTCTTAACGCCCAGTTAACTTAAACGATTTTTCTTTAAAACAAAATATTAAGTAACCGAGACATTAAGAGATTCCCCCTCCTTAACGTCCAGTTAACTTAAACGGTTTTCAAAACAAAATATTAAGTAACCGAGACATTAAGAGATTCCCCATTCTTAACGCCCAGTTTACTTAAACGGTTTTCAAAACAAAATATTAAGTAACCGAGACATTAAGAGATTCCCCATTCTTAACGCCCAGTTTACTTAAACGGTTTTCAAAACAAAATATTAAGTAACCGAGACATTAAGAGATTCCCCATTCTTAACGCCCAGTTTACTTAAACGGTTTTCAAAACAAAATATTAAGTAACCGAGACATTAAGAGATTCCCCATTCTTAACGCCCAGTTTACTTAAACGGTTTTCAAAACAAAATATTAAGTAACCGAGACATTAAGAGATTCCCCATTCTTAACGCCCAGTTAACTTAAACGATTTTTCTTTAAAACAAAATATTAAGTAACCGAGACATTAAGAGATTCCCCGTTCTTAACGCCCAGTTAACTTAAACGATTTTTCTTTAAAACAAAATATTAAGTAACCGAGACATTAAGAGATTCCCCCTCCTTAACGTCCAGTTAACTTAAACGGTTTTCAAAACAAAATATTAAGTAACCGAGACATTAAGAGGTTCCCCCTCCTTAACGTCCAGTTAACTTAAACGGTTTTCAAAACAAAATATTAAGTAACCGAGACATTAAGAGGTTCCCCCTCCTTAACGTCCAGTTAACTTAAACGGTTTTCAAAACAAAATATTAAGTAACCGAGACATTAAGAGGTTCCCCCTCCTTAACGTCCAGTTAACTTAAACGGTTTTCAAAACAAAATATTAAGTAACCGAGACATTAAGAGATTCCCCATTCTTAACGCCCAGTTAACTTAAACGATTTTTCTTTAAAACAAAATATTAAGTAACCGAGACATTAAGAGATTCCCCATTCTTAACGCCCAGTTAACTTAAACGATTTTTCTTTAAAACAAAATATTAAGTAACCGAGGCATTAAGAGGTTCCCCCTCCTTAACGTCCAGTTAACTTAAACGGTTTTCAAAACAAAATGTTAAGTAACCGAGACATTAAGAGATTCCCCATTCTTAACGCCCAGTTAACTTAAACGATTTTTCTTTAAAACAAAATATTAAGTAACCGAGGCATTAAGAGGTTCCCCCTCCTTAACGTCCAGTTAACTTAAACGGTTTTCAAAACAAAATGTTAAGTAACCGAGACATTAAGAGATTCCCCATTCTTAACGCCCAGTTAACTTAAACGATTTTTCTTTAAAACAAAATATTAAGTAACCGAGACATTAAGAGATTCCCCCTTCTTAACGCCCAGTTAACTTAAACGATTTTTCTTTAAAACAAAATATTAAGTAACCGAGACATTAAGAGATTCCCCATTCTTAACGCCCAGTTAACTTAAACGATTTTTCTTTAAAACAAAATATTAAGTAACCGAGACATTAAGAGATTCCCTCTCCTTAACGTCCAGTTAACTTAAACGGTTTTCAAAACAAAATGTTAAGTAACCGAGACATTAAGAGATTCCCCCTCCTTAACGTCCAGTTAACTTAAACGGTTTTCAAAACAAAATGTTAAGTAACCGAGACATTAAGAGATTCCCCCTCCTTAACGTCCAGTTAACTTAAACGGTTTTCAAAACAAAATGTTAAGTAACCGAGACATTAAGAGATTCCCCATTCTTAATACTCATTTAACTTAATGGTTTTCAAATTTCACACAACACAAACTCAGCAAATTCTCACATCAAAACATATCAATTCATTTATTCACAAATCCAACCATACACCTATCAAATTTCATCAATGTCAATTAAGAGCATGTTAAAAACAACGAACACAAATCAAAGCAACATAACACCCAGATACAACCAATTTCATTTGTTCATAATCATATACAATGACTTCAAATTCATTTACCACGAAACATTCATCAATATAAACAAAACCTAACTCTAAGGTTTTACCCATAACGCACTAGTTTCGTTTTTCCCCAAATCGATACATTTAACCCTAACAAAATTCCTTCCCACACAACCACAGATAAGTCCCTAGATGCAAACTAAAAGTTTGGAAGGAGCCCTTACCTTCGCGTTAGCTCTAACGTGCGTTTCCGGTACCGCGAGCAAATCCGGTAAAAATCTCCGCTCGCAACGTCACCTCCAAATTGGTCCCCTAGCACCGTAGTGTGGTAGTGAGCAACCTTCCCTTCTATCTCTTCGCGAAATGAGGTTTGGATCTAGAAGAAACGGAGGGGTTTGTGTTTGGATCTCAAAAACCGTTTTGCTTCGTTTTCGAATCAAAGAGGAAGAGTGGAGTTGTGAAAACCTTGATCTAACTCTCACCCAACCTTGGGTCACTAGCTTTGAAGGAAAGGAAGCAACGAAAACGAAAAATGGAGAAAGGATGGATTTTTGGTTTTCTTGCGTGAACCTGAGGAAGGAGATGGAAATTGGAAATTTCCTTCCTTTCTTTTTCTTTCCTTTGTTTTTCCTTTCTTCCTTTTTCCTTCCTTCCTTTATATACTATTTTCTTTTCCTTTTCCTTCCTTCTAGTTTTCCTTTCTTTTTTCCTCCAAACAAACATATATAAATATAATAAATATAACTTAAAAAATATCTCAAAATCTAGATATTTATTAAATTACCGTTTCGCCCGAAACGCCTTAAATTCTTCGTAAAGGATTTTCCGCAGTTAAATTCAATTTATTTATCGACGAGAAATTCCAATTGGCATCGAAATACCTTTTTGATTATAAAACTCCAAAATATTATTAACTTTGGCTTAAAAGCCTCCGAGCCAAAATCCAAAATACGCCAAAAATACATAAATGGTACTTTAAAATTACGGGTCTTACATGGAACCTAAATTTGATGCTATGAATGACGGAGTTGACCTGTTATGATTGATTGGATTGATGTATTTACCACCGGAATGATGTTTGATACAGGAGATGAATTATTGAAATGAGCTAGAAATGTTGGAAGGGAAAATGGAATTGTTATTGTGATTTTTAGATTTGAAACTGCGACAGCACGACCAAGAACAAAGACAAAATTAATTCTTGGTTGTGAAAGAAGTGATAAATATAGACCTTGGAAGAATCTGAATCTTACGAGGAGTACTTGGACTAGAAAATGTGAATGTCCATTTAGATTGAGAGGAAAACGATCAAATGTTGATGATGGATGGTATTTGCATGTAATATGTGGTCTCCATAACCACAAATTGGCCAAAAAACTGATTGATCACTCTTTCTTAGGTCGATTGTCTCAAGATGAGAAAAATGTACTTGGTGATATGACAAAGAACTTGGTAAAACCAAAAAAAAATGAATGGCACTGACGGATCATAACGTTGAAAGTTTGACGACAATAAAAATAAGTTTACAATGTACGTCAAGCATATCGTTAATCACTTGGAGGTAATAGAACAGAAATGTAACATCTTTTGACATTGATGGAACGCGACAAATACATCTATCGATATAGGAAGGTAAAGGGTTCAGATGAGTTGAGGGACATATTTTGGGCCCATCCAGACGCTATCACTCTTGTAAATAATTTTCACATAGTATTATTTATGGATAACACTTACAATACTTGTAGGTATCGAATGCCATTACTTGAGATTATTGGTGTTACATCTACTGAAGTGACATTTTGTGTGGGATTTGCATATCTACAGTCTGAGCGTGCTGATAACTTCATGTGAGCACTACAAATGGTGAAAGAACATATTACAAATGGTGAAGTTGAAGTCATCGTTACTGATAGAGACCTTGCATTGATGAACGCGGTTGAAAATGTTTTTCCAAAAGCAGTGAATTTATTATGCTTGTTTCATATATACAAGAATGTCAAAGCTAAGTGCAAGATGACTGTGTTTCCAAAAAAGAAGCAAGTGCAAATAATGAAGGCATGGGAGACTCTTATTTACAATTATGATGAGACTCAGTACTACATGAAGTTCGCTATCTTTGAAGGAATTTGTAGTAGCTGTTCTATTTTTTATGATTATGTACATGAGCAGTGGTTAATTCCTCACAAGGAAAGGTTTGTTGAGGCGTAGACAAATAGAGTTATGCACTTTGGGAACACCACAACATAAAGGGTTGAATTTGCGCATTGGAGTTTGAAAAGGATATTACAAGATAGTATTGATGATATATGCAGTGTTTGAGAAACCATCAATAGCATGATTGTATTACAACACAATGGATAACTTCACATGGGCACTACAAATGGTGAAAGAACAGATTACAAGTGGTGAAGTTGAAGTCATCGTTACTGATAGAGACCTTGCTTTGATGAACGCAGTTGAAAATGTTTTTCCAAAAGCAGTGAATTTATTATGCTTGTTTCATATATACAAGAATGTCAAAGCTAAGTGCAAGATGACTGTGTTTCCAAAAAAGAAGCAAGTGCAAATAATGGAGGCATGGGAGGCTCTTATTTACAGTTATGATGAGGCTCAGTACTACATGAAGTTGGCTATCTTTGAAGGAATTTGTAGTAGCTGTTCTATTTTTTATGATTATGTACACGAGCAGTGGTTAATTCCTCACAAGGAAAGGTTTGTTGAGGCGTGGACAAATAGAGTTATGCACTTTGGGAACACCACAACACAAAGGGTTGAGTCGGCGCATTGGAGTTTGAAAAGGATATTACAAGATAGTATTGATGATATATGCAGTGTTTGAGAAACCATCAATAGCATGATTGTATTACAACACAATGAGATAATAGCATCATTTGAAAATAGCGTCATTCAAAAGGTGCATCGATATAGTAACAGATTATACGCGAATTTGTGTGGTGTTGTGTCAAAAAATGCAATAGATCACATTGCGGCAGAGTATGACCGCGTAAAGTATGTAGGTATTGATCAGACTGAGTGTCGTTGCACAATTAGGAAAACACATAGTCTACCTTGTGCATGTGAAATAGTCAGGTATAGTATGATCCCACATTCCATTCCATTAGACGCTATTCATGTTTGGTGGAGTAAATTAACTTTTCATGTTGATGCATCGAGTAAACCTTCAGAGTTATCTGTGAAACATGAAATAGATGTCATAGTGAAAAAGTTTGAAGAACTTGATGTACCTGATAAAATTTCACTTAAAGGTAAATTACGAGAGATCGCGTATCCATCGACTACGTCGATGTTTCCACCGGTTGCCAAGGTTAAAACAAAAGGTGCACCAAGAAAAGGCAAACATAAGGTATCAAAAAGAGATAAATCAACCAAGCGTGATCCATCTTGGTGGGAGTATGTGGTTACAAGCGTTCGATGTAGTGGCACAAATGCATGTAGCACTATAGATACCAGTAAAGTAGAAAAGCTCGCACCTCGACCATCAGTCCAAAAGCTCACACCTCGACCATCAGCTAGCAAAGTTCAACAACCAAGAGTTCTCCTCTTCAAAGATTGTTTGCCAGTTGAAATTCATAGATGACATTATTGATGTTGGTGATGATGGTAATTGTGGATATCGTGCAGCTACAGTTTTACTTGGAATGAGTGAGAACTGTTGGGCATTCATCCATCAACAGTGTGTGATAGAGCTTCAAGAGTTCATGTCTCATTACGAGATACTATTTGGTGGAGAAAATTATGTTCGACAACTTATACACAATGTGTATGTTGAGCAAGTTGCTTCGAAGGATAATCGGATGACACTTCCAGAAATGGGATATGTGATTGCTTCGAAGTTTAACTTGGTTGTCGTCGCATTATCACTTAAGCAATCACAAACATATTTTCCACTTCGAAGTCCACCAACAACATCTATGTCAGATCATCGTGTGATTGTTATTGCATTTGTTAAGAACTGTCATTTCGTACAGGTATTAATTGTCATATTAAATTATTATTGATAATTTATTTTATAATTATTATTGATTTATAATTGATAATTGATAATTGATTTATAATTGTTATGTAATTTAACAGGTTTACTTAAAGTCAGATTTCCTTATACCACCAGCAAGTAATTTGTGGAAACAATATTGCAATGAAGAAGCACGACAATGGAAATTTATATACAGGGATCGCATGCAACATTGGTTGTAGATATTTCCAGAAACTATTGGTTGCAGATATTTCCAGAAACTATAAATGAAGTTATTGTAAACTGAATTGTTGACATTTAATATTGTATGATTTCAAATATAATGAAGTTGTTTACTGAGTTCACGTACGTGAACTTCATAAACCTACGTGAACTGAGTTCACGTCAACCTACATGATCTGATTTCACGTACTTGATTTCAGTTCACGTAGCTGAACTACATCATTATACGTGATCTGAGTTCACGTACATCACATAAAAAACTAAACCCTACCATCAAACCCAGAAAACACCATTGATGAAGATTCAAAAACAGCCATTCAAAAATGCAGAGAGTTAAATCCAAAATTCAAAAATGCAGAGAGTTAACCCGAAAACGAAAAAACAACAATTGCTAACTTGATTGAAGATGCTTGAAGTGATTGGAGATGGTGTTGAAGATGATTGAAGATTGCTTACTTGATTGAAGATTATATTGTGTTTAGGGTTGAAAATGATTGAAGATTGCTTACTTAATTCAAGAATGTAGATGATTGAAGATGAAGGTGTTAGGTTAATGAAGATGAAGATGATGAAGTTAGAAATGATGAGTTAATTGAATAAAGAGGGAAGGGTAGTTTGGGTTTACAAAAAAATTGAGGGGTGTGGGAAGTAAATTGAGGAGTGTGGGAAGCAAAAGTGTATATTTATTTATAACTTACGTTATTTTTATCAAAAATAAAAATATAAAAATTATTTTTCATCAATTAATGAAATTTACCATGAAACAAAAATAAGTTGAATCTAAACATGTGTTTTAATTCACTAAATTAATTTTAAACCTATATATGATACAAATAAATTAGAGTTGTTATATAGAAGTAAAAAAATTAAACCAATAAGTAATAATAAAAAATTATTATTCAAGTATTAATAGCATATATTTAATTATTTTTCAATAAATAATTAATACGTATGTATATATATATATATATATATATATATATATATATATATATATCGGTATATAAACAATAAATTAAAATAACACGTGTACGTATATATAGTTTTTATGGCAGTTGTTTTTCGTTAATATTATTTACTAATATTTAATTGTTAATAGCAAAAGAAAATGATAAAGTGTTAATATTCTTTTAATTATTTTTACACTTAATAATCAATAGTGTTAGTTCTTTTTTAAATCAATAGTGTTAATATTTAAATTTAAGTAAAAGAAAAAGATAATGTGTGTGTATACGAACTACCTGATGGTTAAACCATCGGATACAGCTAGTCTGGCACATAATTGGGCTTAGAACTGTTTTTTCTTTTTTCTTTTTTTTTTGGTTTTTAATGTTGTCGCTAAGTGGACTCACTTTGACACACTCTAGTTTTTGTCATTACTAAACTTTAATTTTAAAATAAAAATTAGAGTGTAAAGATGTCACATAATAAAAAATGACATCCCGACTAGGGGTGGGAATAGGCCAGGCTAGGCTTTGAAAGGCATGAGTCTGGCCTACGATGAATTTTTGAGGCCTACAGCCTATGATAGGCTTATTTTTCGGCCTGAGCCTGGCCTACGGCATATCATAGTCTAGCCTGTAAGCCTATTTAAAAGCCTTATTCACATTAAAAATAATTTTTCTAACAAAATAATTTTAAAAAAAATATGAAACAAACACCCTTTAAACCCTAAAAAATGATTTTTTGTTTAAAAGAATAAATTTTTTATTAAAACAAATGCACCCATTATTATCTCTCAAACAAATGTTCTCAAACAAACTCCGATTATTACCTCTCAAACAAATCCTCTCGTGCAACATCATATTTAGTAATAATATATATATATATA
>NC_021162.2:2432271-2506059 GCF_000331145.2 Cicer arietinum
ATATATATATATAAAGATAATAAATAAACAATTATCTATAGCTACATGATGCTCTACTCGATTTATATGATTCTACATATACCAATACTAATGTGTATATGTATATATATATTAAATAAAAAAAATAATTTTTCTAACAAAATAATTTTTTAAAAATATGAAACAAATACCTTTTAAACCCTAAAAAATAGTTTTTGGTTTAAAAGAATAAATTTTTTATTGAAACAAACGCACTTATTATTATCTCTCAAACAACTCAGAATATTACCTCTAAACAAATCCTCTCAAACAACTCAGAATATTACCTCTCAAACAAACTCATATTCACTAATAATAAACAATTAGGATTTCTAAATTTATATACTAATAATATATATAAAGATAACAAATAAATAGTATTGGTTTTTATAAAATATAAAGTAACAAATAAATAATATCGGTTTTTATAAAAAATATGTTGCTTTCATACATGTTTGTTGGAGTGAGTGCAATGGAAATTAGAATACGAAAAAATAGAGAATGGAATACATATAAAATATATATAGGCCGGTCTATCAGGCCTAATAGGCTTTTTTACAAGTCTGAGCCTGACCTATTTATATAAATAGGCTTTAAAAACAGCATGAGTCTGACCTTTTTATTAAACAGGTCAGGCCAGACCATAAGTAGGTCAGGCCATAGGCCCCTGTCGGACGGCCTAGCCTATTCCCATCCCTAATCCCAACTAGGTTGATAGTTGCAATCCAAAACTACTAACTATCATTTGTAATACCCTAAAAAATATTATTCATAAACTAAAAAATATAATAAATTTAGAGGACTAGACCAAAATCCAAAAAATTGAGTGAAAAGACTAGCAATTATCTTGTTAAAAACTTTACCAAGAAAACACAAAAGTGATAAAATATGGTGAAAGAAAAAAGAGTACACTTCATAAGAGCATCTCCAACGGTAGCTAAAATGAGTTCGTCCACCAGGTGTAATTATGTAACTTTCAGTTTTTGGCGAGTTTACTGTTGGAAATGTGTCAAGTTGTCATCACCGTTCTCTCACGAATGAATGGTACTTTGATGTGGTTATCTTTTTTTATTATTAATTTATGATTTGTTAGTGGTGGACTCTATCTAATGAACATGTGAGTTCACCGTTGGAGTAAAAAATGAATGGATTATTTCAAGACGATGTGGAACGATGGACCCCACTTAATGAACCCATATTGAGTTCATCGTTGGAGATGCTCTAACAACAAAAGAGGAAAACATGTTCACAAATCTAAAGCAATTATAGAAATCAAAAACAAAAAATTCACAAAATAGATTGTCGACGCCTAATTTTCTATGCTTTTTCTTAATATTTACAAAAATATTAATAAAAAAGATATTTTTCAACTTTTTATCCTAACTTTCTATAATTTTTATTTAATTTTTTCCTATGATATTTGCTAGTTAATGAAAATAGATATATGTTAGATTTTTTTTTATTTACTACTTTTTCGGTCTAATAATAACATGGTAATAAAAAAAATTAATTCAAATTTTTTTTATTTATATTTAATAAATCAAAATTAAATATAAAATTAATAAATATGGGATTTTTGGAGTAAATTAAATATGAATGATTGCTATTTAATATCATTTTTTAGAATTTGAGGAAAGTTTTTAAAAGAAAATAAAACTTGAGGATTCGACATAATTAGCCATAATGGTAGATATTTATTTTTTAAAATTATTTAACCCTAATTTATTAATATAAATAAGAGTGTTATTAAACTATTAGAGGGGCGGAAGAAAAAAAGGGACAAGAGATTAGAAAGTAGTGATTCGTTTAAGGTGCTTGAATCCGCCCACATAAAACCACTACAAGTTATCTGTTATGTCATTCTTACACAATTGTCTCCCTAATCACTCATTCAAAACAAAAACAAAAATCGTCATTCGGCGAACACAGTTAGTTCTCCGCAATTTTCTCCCTAATCACTCATTTCAAAATAAGAGGAAAAAAAATTCATCATTCGACGAAAACTATAAAATTCATCTTATACAATATTCTCTATAATCACCCACTTCAACTCGCACTAAAAAATAAGAGAAATAAGAAACACATGTCTTAAGGAGACAACTACAGTTTGTGAATTTGGTATGATATTTTGTTTTTCCTATTAAATTTTGATACTTTATATATATTATGATTTGCCATCTAGTTGTTAATTTTAATTTTTATACACTTCATGCACCTCTTAAATTGATGCAGCCCATAAGAAATAAAATTTGTTTTCGCGGATAAATCGGACGTGACGTAGATTAATGAAATCTGTAGTTGGGAAGACTAAGCTTATTCCTAAAGAAATCATCACCAATGGAGGGATAATATTACGTAAAGGTGGACATCGGGCGGTTTCGGACCAAAAGTGTTAAACTGGCCTAATCTACGGGTGGTATTTATTAGCCCAATTTCGTCCATTTTTTTTATTTGGGTACATCGGGTTGTGGATGGGTAAAAACAGGTTGAACTTTATTGGGTCTTTTTTTTTCTTTTTAAGAATTTAGTCTTCTATAGTTTGTTATATATAATACAACAATGACCCATTAAAAAAAATTGGCCCAACCTGCCAATCATATATCACACTTGTTTTATATCTTCAATTTTTCTAAATCACAATATTGTAAAATAATCAATCAAAGTTTTGTTGTATCATTGTACTAATTAGCCACATAAAGTCTAAGTCTAATATTATATCACAAATTCATCAGCAACATAAGTCACAATTACATGACAACACAACCAATACAAATTACATCAAGTATAAATTACATCATGATCAACTTAATTAAAATTCAACATTAATCAAAGGAAGGCAATATTGATGCACCATGAGGATTTACTGGTAATTTCACCAGCATGAATATTTCTTCTTCTACACACATATAATTCAAATTAAAAGAAAAAAAAGTTGTAGAACAGAATAATATTAATGTTCAAATTAGAAAGAACTAGTGACAATTGCATAACATAATAACATCAATGTTCAAATTAGAAAGAACCAATGACAGTTGCAAAATAAAATAACATCAATATTTCAATTAGAAAGAATTAGTACAACATATTAACATCACTTGGTAAAAAATATAAAACACATTATATATCATCAAACTAATCCAACAACAAAATTTGTAAAAAAAATACCCCAAGAGCAGCGAGAAATTTGCTTCAGTTTTGTTCTGTTCTCATAGCAGTGAGACTCCAGCATGACATCTATGTTTCAAATTTTAAACAAATAACTAAATTAAATTTTCATATGCATTGCATATCCAACAATTGAATTGTAACAAAGTTGCAAAGATTAACTTACATAGGTTTTCTTTTGTCAATTTTGTTTCAATGCCCCAAAATTAGAAGTTGATGTAAAGATATGGTAGGCTGGTCCAATGCCACAAAAGTATGAGTCAAATGATTTGTAATTTATTATATTGACAAGTTATGCGGTAAAATGGCAATCAAATCAAAATTTACAAATAAATCTTCATTAGTGCAAACAATAGCAAGCTCCTTCAAAAAGTTTTTTACTTCATCTTATCCAACTCATTCAACAACATTACCTGCAAAAATAAATCATAAATAAGACAAAAGAACATTGAAATCATTTATAATAAACTAAAACTAAATGAAGCGCCTTACCCATGATGCCTTCCTGATCCAAAATGAAGCGACTTGTCCCACATACCTTAACCTGTATCGGGAATCTAAAATAACACCAAAGTAAATGAGTTGATTTATGTTAGATTCATTGCCAACATTTGTTTTCCCATCGATGCAAAACAAGTGTTAAGATCCATGGGTGAAGGTTAAGTTCAATAAAGAATCAAATTAATTGGGGAAAAGCCATATGCAAACTTGTTTGTTGTGAGGTTGAAAACACTATTGTTGCATCATAAAAATACTTCAGAAACTGAACAAAACACTTGCCATTTTCCCAATCATTATCAGTGTGTGGGGAAGCTTCTACAAAGTATTGCCTATAGCTTGCATCTTCATCTTCAAACTTATCAAAGGCTGATTTAAATTTTACAGTCGCTTCTAACATCAAATATGTTAAGTTCCACCTTGTATGAACATCAAGACACAACAATTTCTTGCTTGCAATTCCAAAAAATTCTATATATTCCTTAAACTTTGCAGGGGTTTGTAGTGAGATTGAAGAGTCGAAGTCTTTCAATCCTTCAGTCACCACCAAGTTGAGTATGTGAGCACAACACTTCATATGAAAAAAAGTCTCATTCAACAATAGCCCATTCATGTTTTTTTCTTATCTTTTTCTTCAATAATCCTATTGCGATATCATTCAATGATGCCATATCAACCGTGATAGTAGACACATTTCTAAGTCCCATTTCCCTCAATACCTCATCAAGCTTCATAGACATTGTCTCACCTCTATGATTTGGAACCACACAAAAGCTAATGATTCTTTTTTGGTAATTCCTTTCATTATCAATAAAGTGGACTATGAGGGACAAATAATTAAGATTTTGAATAGAAGTTCAACAATATGTATCAACAGCTGCCCTACTACAATCAGACTTGAAGAACCTTTCAACCGTATTTTTTCATTTAAATACAACTAGAAACAATCTCTTGCTACAGTACATCTTGATGGTACGATAAATTGGGGATGCAATTGATTACATAAGTACTTAAATCCCTCCATTTCAACTACTTTAAAAGGTTGCTCATCAAAAATGATAAAAACAAATAAAGAATTTCTACATGCTTGAGCATTAAATCTAGAGCTTGCTACAACAAAACTAGACCCCTCACTTGTTGGAAATTGTAAAATAGTTTGGTTAGGGTTAGTTGCTACATTTAAAGGATATTTTGTTCATCTTGTTATGTGATGTTTCATATTTGAAGTACCATGCTTGTTAGCTTCACAATAATACTTTTGATGACAATATTTACAAGCAGCAGTTCTAATTTCACAATTAGAAATTTCATTCAATTGGTCCAAAACCTCAGAAGTTTTTCTATAACCATATGCATTGCCTTTTCTCTTCTTCGCAACTGGAGGAAAGTAGTTGCAGGTGCAGATTGTTCATTAAGTTGGTTAAGATAAGGATTAGGCGAATGCTCCTCTATCACTAAAATATATATGATTGTTCAGTCGATAATCATAATATTTTAGCATAACATAAAATTATACAAACATATAAGTTCATAATTAGACATGTTCACGATTTGGTTTTAAATAAAAACTGAATCGAACCAAACTGAACCACAAAAACAACTTGAGATAACTGAACCAAATTGAATTGAAACTGTAATGCTTCATCTGAACTAGAAATAACTGGTTATGTGATTTGGTCTGGTGCACTGTGATTTTTAATGCAAAACTGAACTAATTTATTAACCTATTAAAAAATCAACATGTGAATTTTCCAAAGGAAACAACTTTTTCACTGAGTGGTTGATAGAATTAAATTTAGTTCTTAAGTTATATAAGTAGTTTAGTTTTTTTAATGGCAGATTGTTTCAGTTTGGTTCAAAATAGTTATTTGGACACCCCTACTCATAATCATAACACATAATCTAAAAAACCATGTAGTCTAAAAAATCAGATTATTAACATAGACTTAATTGCCAACTGCAACCAGATTTAAGAAATAGACTTAATTACCATATTACATGAAGCAGATTATTAGCATGCACTAGACAATAGATAAGTTAAATTATTCTAAAAAACCATGTAGTCTAAAAATAACATACACAATCACTTTTCAACAACTTGATTAACAAAATATTTACAATGTATTTAACTTACAATTTTCTGGTCTAGCTCCTTCGTGCTTCTGCCTCCTTGGCCTTGCTTCATTATTCTAAACCAGAAAAGTTGAAAAAACACTAAGTATTGAGCAGAATCTACAATGTAGCAATATTTGATTATAATGAGACAAACATGAATCTAAAACTAAACATCATAAACAAATCAAAGATAAATATAAAACTAAATAATATAAACAAATCAAACATGAATGTTAAACTAAAAACAAATAAACAAATCAAACATGAATGTAAAACTACAAAAAATAAACAGGTCAAACATGAAAGTAAAAGTAAATAAACAGAGTAAACATTAACTCAGAAAACCTAACTTACAACCTTATGAACTTAGAATGCCTTAACCCCATAAAGGCAGAAACTTACTTAAATAGAATAAACATATCAAACCAAAACTTAGAAATTACAAGAACATAAAACCTAGAATAGAAAATACAAGATTATAAAACAGCATTCTACAAAAATAGCAACTAAAAAACCTGTAAGTAACTACAAATGTAAAACTAATAAATCTAAATTTACATAAACTATAATTGAAATCACTATCGATTGGAAAAATGAATCACAATAAACTCAATCATTATCTTAGAAACATGAACAATAGTAGTATAATCAGTACCCAAGAAATCATAAAACACTAAAAAAAAAACATAGATAAACCTTAAAAACTTAAAAAATATATTAAGAAACCTTAAAAGAAACCCTAATAAACTAACCTTCTCTAAAGGTTCAACAGAGAAATGAGATATGGACAACCTCTATATATTATCAGTACCTAAACATAATGGAAACATCATAAAACAAATGTTAGTGAAAAAAGATCAAACTCTAACACAAAATAATAACTTCAATGATAAGAACAAATCAAAACAAAACACAAAATCATATAATACCTTTCAAGATAAACATTGAATAAAGAAATAACCACTTTTTAAGATAAACATTGAATAAATTTTCTAAGATTAGAGGGTTAGGGTTTGGTAAAAATTTCAAAAGAAACTTAACAGATAGATTTAGTTGCATGTTTGTAGGATAAGGTGAGACGGCGACGATGGTGACGGTGGCGGTGGTGATTGTGACTGTAAGCAATAGAGACTCAAAGAAGATCGTTTAAGTCTTTGAGAGAGACGAGAGAGAGAGAGAGAGAGAGAGAGAGAGAGTGAGTGTGAGGCGGATGTGAGTGATCATGTTGAAATTTGAACTGAATTGAGTGTTAATTGGGCGGGGAAATTGTGTGTTATTAGGCTTTTAAAAAAAATGCCTTGGACAGGTTGTGGCTTTGTGAGACGTGAGCGTGTTAGTACTGAGAGTGAGTAGTACTATGTGTACATTTTACATATTAATATATAATATAAAACTAATAATATTAATATATAATATAAAAATAGTAATATAATTTGGTCGGGTTCGGGTACCGACGGATCCGAATTACACATCTGAATCCTACCGTGTAGACTTATGTGAACTCTTATTTTTCATCTACTCAACCCATCAATTCGAAGAAACTCGCTCACAAACTTAAATTTTCTATTTGATCGATCGGGTCCATATATTATGTCCACTCCTAATATTCCACTAAGTAAAACCTTGGGTATTGAAAGCATAGTTTGCAAGCTAATATGTACAGTGGTTTCCTTCTCGGTAGATGTGAGAATAATAAAACGAATATTCTTCACAATATTCAAACAATTAAGCCAAAGATTTCAAAGTTGACAAGGAATAATATGAGAGGATTTGTAATTGAGAGTATGTCTCCAACCATAGTCACAAGAACCTTTAGTATAAGCAATTTCAATAGAAGTCATAGCACAAATAAACTTGGCATGAAAAGCATAGAAAAATCTAATAGAGAGAGTAAAACAACCAAGGGTGGCACTATTAGATTCTCTAAAGATATCCCACAAATTGTTCACAAATTAAATGGAAAATAAAAGATAAATCAATTAAGTTTTAATGAAAATTTTCCCAACAAACTCTTGAGAAAGGAAATAACGGATAATTAGTTCTCTGATACCATATTACGATTCTTGATTTCAGTTATTGATAAGAGATAAATAGAAAAAAGTAATTAAATTGAATGATATTGATAATAGAGAAAATTATTTACATCAATAGTTATAAATACATAGATAGTCAATTATATAAACAACTAACCAATGTAAAATAACTAACTAATATAACTAACAAACAAACTTAACTAATTAACCAACTAAAATATCTAACAACTAAAATATCTAACAAAGTTCATGCAATAGATATTACATGTGACAACTACAATTATGATGTATATTTATGCTTTCAAAAATGAAATATTATATATACTTAATAGGGGTGTTCAAAAAAACCAAAAACTGAACCAAACTGTCGAACCGAATCGAACTGGTTTTGAACTGAACTGGTTTAAGAACCGAACTGTTTTCGAACTGATTTTGTAAAACTAGAACTGAACCGAACAAGTTTTTCAATTCAAAAAACCGAACCGAACCGGTTTTTATTTCAAAAAACTTGAACCGAATTATTTTTAGAAGTAATTAGGGGTAATTATGTAAATTTTGGTCTATATGAACAAAAAAATTAAGTTAAACCAGTTCGGTTTGGTTCAAAATAATAAACCGGTGCACCACTTTTATAAACCAGTTCGGTTCAATTTTCAAACGGTTTTAGTTCAGAACTGAACTTTGTCCACCCCTAATAGTTAATGCCATAAAATTGTGATAATTCTAGGCTGTCTTTGGAAAATAGTCATATCACCAACTTTTTTATTTTATAGAATTTATTGGAATTGCATTTGAAGATTTTATAGAAAGACAATAAGTACAGACAATATGAAAGTTAATTTCAAATAGATTAGTTAACTATGACTATTGTTACAAGAGCAACTTAATCTTAAAAAATTAAAGAAAATGAAATTACAAAACAATGTAAGATTTTTAGTAACCAAGTTCAATCAATAATACATGCGTTTCTAAATACAAAGTAGATGTAATTCATTTATCATATTGAATTTAAAATTTACGGAATATAAATTATGTTTAAATACTAAAGTTTAAATTATAATAATATCCATCCGATCCCTTGTTCATAAAAATGGATTTTGGAGCTTGTTTTAGAGGGTCTTTCATTTGGAGCTTACACGTATTATCCACGAATCTAATAGCAAAACGGTTGGTGAAGCTATATACAGTTCAAAGTCTATTGCAAATGAATTTGGTAACATCGTTAAACAATGTCAAAGTATATTATTGTCTCGTATTGAGTATCAACTTAAATTTTATATAGACAAATTAATAGGGTTGTTGTTTGCAGTCTAACAAAAACATCAATATTATAGTCTAGTCCCCATGTCTACTAATCTAGTCCTTCTTCTCTTATTTTCCAAAGAAATTAAATAATCCTATTTTGTCTTAAATAAATTGGCACAACATAAAATGTGGCTGGTCTCAATCAAGTACAAGTAGGTTGGGCTTCCGGTGGAAAAGTAGGTTGGGCTTGTTTTGCACGCAAGTCTCTTTTGAAAAATTTTACATTAGAATCTAATACTATATTTTATATTATCGAAAATTAAAATTCTATAAAAAATCAAAAATTAAATGAATATTTGTTAAGAATCATGGTTGAGCTCAAAAAAGAGAAAAATAATTTTTAAAATAATTATTTAAATAATTATTTTTTACAATTAAAGTATAATATTTTTTATATAATGATATTAGTATAACTAACCTAACAAATTTTACAAAATCATAACTAATTTTAATTACCTTTAATAATATTCATCAAATTTTACTTCACATCCAATTACATAGTCTCCACACAGTAACAATTATCCGAAGTCCTAATTTTAAACCCACCTATTTAATAATAAATATCAAGACAAAATTTATTCTAAACAATTTTTAAAATTGAAAAAATTCAGGATTTCAGATGTTTTACATTTTAAAAAACTACAACATAAAATTGTGTTGATCACAGCATTGATCATAGCCGACGCTAAATCTAAAGTTTTTTACTTCCACCATTAGTCAGAAAAGAATTGTTAATATACTATATATATTATTGTGCAAGTTATTTTCATTTTAGATTTTTTAAAATTTGACAACTCGAGACATACATGTGTTTCTCCTTTTTTCGTTTTAAATTTTATGAAATTTTCATGTGGTTTGTTGGATTTGAGGACAATCTTTTAAAGTGTGAAATAAATTTTTTCTGTTTTAGTAAATATATTTTTCCTATTTTTTTTGGTTGGTAAGTTCACTTCCACAATTTTTAGAAAATTTCAATAACATTTTCTTTTGTTTTAATGAATAAAATTTAAGACTATTCAACAGGTACACATATCTAAATCATATTATGAACAATTTTAATTTGAATTATATCAAATATCTACATACATTTCTTAAGTAAAGGAAATATGTTCCCTCTCATCTCTTTGTAATTTCTTCTTATCTAACTTTTCTCTTTTCAACTTCACACGTATCAGATATACCTTAAATTGTTAAGAAAAAAAGAGTAAAAGAAGAAAAAAAGTTCAAACAAATGTTAGAACCTCACAATTGACTTAGAGATAATTTATGAAGAGAGAAGTAAAATTAGTAGAATAAGTAACTTTTTAAGATTACTTCTTCGAATAATCGAATTTGATAATCAAAATTAAAAATAAAAGAAACGAAAAATAAAAAATAAAATAACATAACACTTGTAAATATCATATGTTTTAAATTAATATTTTAACTATCAACTAAAAATGGAGTCAAAAAACTATCAATGAAATTTGTCTCAATTTCATTGCTCAAAACTAAAACAATAAAAATACAATGTTAGACTAAATTCCTTCAACGATAACTAAAAATTAATTACTTTTTGGAGACAATGAATTATGAGTAATGACTTTATTGATGTTATTTTAGAGGTAAGTTTCTCTTTATCTGAATTTAATGAATTACGGGATATAAAATACAACCGGCATTTGTATAACAAATTAGTCAAGATGGCCGAGTTGGTCTAAGGCGCCAGTTTCAGGTACTGGTCCGAAAGGGCATGGGTTCGAATCCCATTCTTGACAATATAATAAACATTTTTAATATCAATTATAAGTTTATTCATTTTTTAATTAATTTAAAATATTTAAAACAAACTATAACGTGCTAGTTTTTTTTATCTTTATGTTACTGCTTTGCCTATAATTATTGCACGATAAAAGTTTGATCAATAATTTTACAAACCAAAACTATACACGTAAAATAACAATTTGATGGTGATAAGTGACGAATGCACCTTGTTGAGACTGGATTAAATTAAATTCTTATAAAGGGAGTAACTCATAAGAACTTTTACATTTTTATAATAGTGTGTAATATTAATTATTGATTTTTTTATCATATCAAATTCTCATTTTAGATAAATCAAATCCATTAAGAAATTGAAGAATTGGCTTTTGAAGGTCAAATATTTTCTATGAACATATTTAAGAAAATTGTTTCTCTCATAAATAATTATAAGTTTTGTCTTCATAAGACAATTATTTTTAAATGAATGCAAAATGTTATTGGAAATAAAAAAATAAAAAAATAAATAAATAAATAAATGGTGGTACTAACTTTATCTCTATCCTTTTAAGTTGAATTATGTTAACAATAGATTTACTGTACCTCAAAAAAAAAAATTCTGAATATTGACTTATCTTTGATTTTGTTCATGATAACTATCAGAGTGCAATTGACATTTATACCGACAACCGATAGATTTTTTTTCTTCTTCATATCATAATATTAAAGTGAATTGATTTGATAGAATATATGATTAAATTAGATATCAATATATAAATGTGTTATATAGATAGTGTATATTTATTTTTTTCTAACTAGAATACTTGAAAGGCGTTTTCCTTCGATCAAATCTCAAAAGTTTTCGTGTCCCCTTAAACAAATTTAACTAAAAATTTCATATTTTAAATAATTTGGCATTTGATATATTGATATTAGATGATTAATACTCATAAAATTATGATAAAAATCTCTAAAAATTTCAATTTCAATTTCATAAGATCATTTATCATGTCATTAAAAATATATTAAATCATTAATGTTTAGCTAAAAAAATTAATTAAATTGCTAAAATGTTACCATTTTAAGAAAGGGCCGTCAATTCTGCAAATTGGTTGAAATAAGATATATAACTATAATTAAGCGTAAAATCCTTTATACTAATGTCTAGGAAAATATTTTAGACTATTTTTCTATCCAAATTTAAGAATATATATTTTACGCTGACAGTAGATTTCCATTTTTTTCTAACTAAAATAGTTTAACGACGTTTTTTCTTTGATAGGATTGATGTTAAAAATATCATACATTTTCAAAATATGAAAATGAACATAAGACTAGTTTTCACCCTAGATAAGTATTTTATAATACTTTGTTCTACGAATATTTTTTTATTCCGACTTAAGAATTTTTTGTTCGGTTTAAATATTTAATTTATTCCGTAAATTTACGTCTTTCTTATTTTCGTTCATCTATATATATTTTTTTTTAATTTAAATTTGTAAGTTTAATTTAGTTTTAAAATCATCTATGTCGTTAGTTGTTGTTAGAAAAAAAAATTATGTGATAAACGAAGCAGTAACGTAGTCGAAAAATAAATTAAATTGGTCAAAAAAAGAAAAGAAGAGATAATTCTAATCCCAAAACTTATTTTTGATTGAATGACAAAAACATAACACCTTCAACTTTTCTTCATTTCGTTTCTTTTTTATTTTTATTTTTTTAATCAATTTAATTACTTAATTTTATTTTTTAAAATATTTAATTTATTCCTCCGTCGTGTCAAACTATTACGTCACTCATCTATTTGCCACATATTTTTTTGTTTAACAGCATCTACCGATAAAAAAATAATTTTAAAATAAAATTGAATTTATATCGTTTAAATTGAAAAGAAAAAAAAAACTTACATGGACAAAAGTGAAAAAGATGCACTTACAAAGACAAATTAAATATTTAAGCTTTTTTTAATTGTTGAAATTTAAAGATAAAAAATGGTGTCTTAGTCTAAAATAGAGATAGAGAAGATATTTGAACTTACTTAACCCTTACAAATATATCAAAATTTGTTTCTCTCCAAATAGTATTAGAGCTGTCCATTGTATATGATATTGTATTAGATCCGAAACATAAAAATTTGTCCCAAACTCTAGTATATGTCTTGGAGACGAGGGTGAATTGCTTTGAATATGGTGTAGCAAAATATATGAACCAAAAAGATATGTCTCTTTTCGAAAGAAAAAAAAAATGATTGTCTGAATAGCAAAACATCATATCCTAGCTTAAGCTCATGCAAAGCTTAGTGGTTGCTATTTATTGTGCACTTTCACATTCATCATCCAAATCCTGCTATGGTTTCTTGTAACAATCTGCATGCATTGCACATATCAGTTAATCCTAGATTTCTAGTACCCAAATGAGTGGATGAAACACATCAAAATGCATTGCCACACAGCCCGAGACAAGATACAATGGATGATTAATCTGCTGTTTATTGTTTCGCAAGACTAAGATGTCATGTAAATGTTAAAACGTAAATGTTGTAGAGACATTTGATATATTGAAACATGAATTCAAATCCAAAATCCCCCACTTAATAATTAATGATTAAATTTCTTCACTTGACTCTTCAAAAACAAAAAAGATATCCTCATCAAGATACTATGATCTTGCAACAATTTCATCATCTTCATGGTTAAACTTTTTCAAATGATAAACTTAGAGGCATGATAGACAAACTTTAGTTACCTGACTGCCAAAACTTTTTATGCAATGAAATTTCTATAACACTTCTAATGCAATGAAATTTCTATAACACTTCTAATGCAATGAAATTTCTATTAACTCAGTTGGGTTTTGTTTAGCACTTATCTCTATCAACTACCAATTCCTATTTATACATTGTAATTAGTGAATTAAATGCAAAATTCATACATCAGAGCCTTCTTTTTATTTTTCCTTCGCATTTTTTCCCAAAAATGTGTCCATCCCATTGTTCTCCCAAGCACTACATTTGTCAATAATGCCATCTAAAATTTCAAATTTCAACTGATGTCCTGGTTAGACATATATCCTTGATGTCGATAAAAACATTGCAAACATAAAAGCAAACAAGCTTCTTTTTAGTATTAAAACAAGCTGTATCAAAAAGACAAAAAGGAGCTTTTCAAAGAAAAACAATGGTAAATACAATTTTTTTCAGTTCTCTAAATTTGAAAATTAAATTAAATTCATATTTGTTCTCTAAAGTTATAAAGCTTATCAAAAGTGAGCATTTGAAAGCATACACAATATTGTGCTCTAGTTAACTCATTGAACAGCAATAATATCACTAACTTCCAAAAGATAATAGAAACCATTTCACTTTAGAGGTTTTCCATTTAAAATATGCACTGGAAAAACAGAATCCAATAATAAAGTATAATTAAAAACTAAAACTAACAGAAAACACAAAACTCCATTAATTCAATTTCAAAATAAGTTCCACATTCATAATTAACACCATTCATAGTCAAAACTCTTGAGGACAAATCTTAAGAGACATAATATTTGAACTTTTTCCATTCCTGATCAATTCAGCTTAATTCTTTGATGCTTGCTTTTCTTTTGTCTTCTGGATCTTCAATACCTTCTTCACAATCTTTTGTTCTTCAACAAGGAAAGCACGAATAATCCTGAAAAAAATTAAATGTTTAAATTTACTACAATAATTGATAACCTTAAACATAAACGTTTAATGATAGTTTGAGCAACATACCTTTCCCTAACAGCTCCTCCAGATAATACACCTCCATATGCCCGGTTTACAGTTCTGCGGTTACGAGACAATCTAGACCTCTTGTATTCAGTAGGTCTCAAATGTGGAATCTGCAGATCAGGTCCAGATCAGAACAATCATGATAGTACAAATGAAGGGAAAAAAAGAACGTGAAATAATCAAGTTGAAACATGCAATGATTGATAAAAAAATGCAGGATATAATCAAAAAAGAAAAACAAGGGGAAAAAGAGATGAAAACTTAGGACATCAAGGTAAGAAATTACAAAGGGAATCGCACCACGATCCTATAGTTCAACATAGTGATATATTCATCATATGTGGCTTAACCAGTGTCTTCAAATTGGCTATTTAATAATATATTGGCAGATTGTGTGTCAACAGTTATAGGAGACAATGCCTACTCATCAGGTTACAAGCATAGGCTACTTTATCAAATTTATAAGCAGATTTTTCATTGACTGCTATATTTAGCCATCCACCATTAAAAACAATGAATTTCACACATTCACACAAAGATGATATAAGAAATTTAAGATAGCCAATAAACCAGCACTATCAATCGCATAAAATAGCATTTTTTCATATTCAGCTATGCTACATTGCAATAGCACTAATATGGTCAAAATTTAATAAAAATAGCTATAGTCACTATGCGACAACACTATGTATTAAAATGGCGTATCACGAAATAACAACATTTTATTTAATTTTCAATACTACACTAACTCCAATCAGATAAATCATAAAGGATAAACAGCAAACTCTCCCAACAATCCCAAATTTCAAATCGATACACATCTAGAGTTCTTACATAGTTATACCTAAAACAAACAACAAATTTAAAAAGTAAGCTCAGCATCTTAATATCATTAATCACAAAAAAACAAAACAAATCCTTCAATTACCAAATTAAAATTCCACCTATTAGAAGAAACTAGTCCTTAAATAAATACCTCAGATGCTACTCTACATTTTTTTAGAAAAAACATACAAACAAGAAAATAAGAATCTACACAATGAATCACTGATCCAATAATTGGTACATTAATTTCTAAACCAAAATCAATAAAAATAAGATTATATTATAGATGCATACCCCTTGGATTCTCTTTCCAGTAACAGGACACTTAGGTCCACTGGCTCTCTTCTTTGTAGTCTGGTAAACCAACTTTCCACCTAATAACACAAACCCATTTTCAGATTCAAGTTGAAACACCACTCATAAACAAAAAAAAAAATCGATTTTTATCTCAAAAAAACAAAGAAAAACACGTAATATAGATCAAAATGAAAAGATAAAAAAAAAATGAAGAGATTACCAGGAGTCTTAACAACACGATGCTGGTTGGATTTAGTGGCATAGCTATGCCGCCTTCGGTATGTGAGTCTCTGAACCATGGCGAATGTGTAACCCTAGAAAAGAGGGGCGTGTTGGTGTGTGAGTGTGTGAGTGTGAAATGTGAAGTTAGTAATATAAATGGTGGATTCTTTTAAAACCCTAATTTTTTATTTTCTTCAATTGGGCTTTTCTTTATGTTATATAAGTTTCGTATCAAGCCCAAACAAAAAGCCTCGTTAAGTTGTTTTACTTATTGGGTTGCTACATCAATTTTTTTAACAAAAATAAACTTAATGTTTATTTTATTAGTGTTCTTTTATTTAAATAAATGATTTTTTAATATAAGATTTCTGAATTTATAATGTGTCTGTTTAGCAACAATTTTTTAAAAATATTGTGCATATGACTTAGAAGTGAGGTCTCATTGAACTCAAATTAGTCACTTAAAAAAAAAAAAAATAGTCATGTTAAATTTTTTACACAACAAATTTTTTCTATGATTTTGTCTGAACTATTACATACATGATACATATATAGCTCTCAGCATGTATTTAAAACAAAATTCAGATGTATTTAGGTTTATGAGTCTTCATCGTGTAAAAATTGTATTAGATTGAATAACATTAATAGTTTGACTCAGTTTTTAAAAACTGTTTTCGAATTAAGTTTAATGTAGTTCTGAATTATTTTGAAACTGGTGTACCATAAACCAATTTAACATTTCAAACAAGTTTTAAGTTAAAAAAATTCAAAATTCTTTTGACAAAAAAATTTCAATTTTTTTAGAAAAATAGATATAACAAATTTCTCAATAAAAAATATTTTCGACATAAAACGTTTTCATTATTTTTCCAAAATAATTTCAAAATTCTTTTGACAAAATTTTTTCGATTTCTTTTAAGAAAATTTTTTCAAGAAAAATAGATATAAAAAATTTCAACAAAAAAGTTTCTAGAAGAAAGATAATTTAAATATCTTTATTTTGATAAAATAAAGTTTATATTTTTTTTCAACAAAAATAAATTTAAAAAACTTCTAAGAAAATTTTTTTTTAATTAAATTTAAGAAAATTTTAAAATTGTTAAACTGATTTTTTAGTTAATTTGATTAACTAATTTATTTTAAATATATGATTCAATGAAATCGTTTAATTGATATAGTTTATTTTATCAATATAATTTAATTATCAGTATATTTTGCACACCTTTACTTAGGTCCTTACAATAGTAATATTTAATGACAGTTTGACCCTAAAAAATCTCTAAAAATCTTTATATTAGATTCAATCCATCTTTTTCATCCTTCTTTTTCTCTTTCTTCTTTGTATGATCGAAATCACAAAGTTTATTCGCGTATTATTTCTCCATCACCTTCCAATTATGACATGATTCGAGTAGAAGTTCTTCGATTGTTGTTACCCTATATATTGGTAAAAAATACACACAAGAATCCTATAGACTTTTTATTGAGCATTTATTTAATTTTTTGGGTACATTTGAGCATTTGTATTTTAAATTAATCTTTATATTTAGGTGTTTCTATTTCTTTGACCGTTCTTATTCTATTTTGTTCATCCGACGAGTAAGAGTTGTATTGTCGAATTTTGTTGCAGGCTAAAATGATATTTTCTTATTTTGTGATGGATTAATTGACCTTAAATATTTAAAAAGGTAACTAAAGTCATTAATGTCACATAATTAATTTAACAATTCATGTAATCGTTTAAAAGACGATTCAATCGAAAATTTTAATTTATAGACTAACTTTTCTTAAGTAAATGTTTCTATGATTAGCCTTATGAATGTATTTTTATTTTTTTTTAGTCTAGTCATTGTAATATACCTTTTGTTCCAGTCAGTAACATAGACTGGACTGCCAATTTTATCCCAGAGCCTAAATCAATACTACAGCTATTTTGTCATTACATTACATTACAGGAGCACATCTGGTTGACATTTCATTCTCATTTATATAGACTAATTAAACATAAAATAATATTGACTATGGATTAGTATAATGATAAATAGATATGTATTGAATCTAATAAATTGTAGGTTCAATTTTCGTTAGTGTCATCAGATGAAAACAAATATAAATGTTTATATGAACTGTCTAAACATTTTATTTTATTGAAAATAACTTGAATACCAAAATGTTAGTAACCAAAATGTATCGAACAAAACTAAAACTGAAAAGACCAAAATAAAACTTAAAAATAATTTAAGAAAATAAAAGTATAAATTTTTTATAAAAAAAAAATTAGTGAAGATTAAAATAAAACATAGTATAGAAAAAAAAAAGATAAAATGAAATAAATTTTTGTACAACGACCAAACAAAAAATTAATCAAGAATTAAAACGAAATCAACATATATATGAGAGAAGCAGAATCATATTTAAATCTTTATATAGTAATCTAAAACTATTTGCATGGCACCAAATGGAAATTGTACATATTAGGCCAAACAACTTGTTAATCATAACCAAAAATTCTTTACTAATTCAATAATGATGACCACCTAAATGTAAAGGAGCATATGTACTAAGCTAACAATTAATTAATTAATTAATCATTAACTAGGAAAAAGTAAGAATGATGGTTCTACATGTATCCTTTTGTTTACAAAATTGATATTGTTTAATTTACTACGACACCATGCTAGTTGGTCCGTCGTTATCCTTGACATATTCAAAACTCTCCAAACTAATTTCATATCAACTTGAGAGAAAAAATAAAGCACTGGATCTGTTTCATCTTCACGATGCTTTTGGAATTTCTTCAATATGCAACTTTCATTCCTCAAAAGTTCTCTCAATCTCTTTTCTTTCTGAAAATCCAAAAAGTGTTTTACATAAGAAAAAAAAAACTCTTTTTAAAAAATGCTAAACAATATAATTAATCTACTTAACATTAAAAAGTAGACCTAAATATGACATACACCGTCAGTATAAACTGATTTTACATTATCAATCATAATCGTCATATCGTTATTGATACCGTAAAACTTTTTATGCTGACAATGTATGAAAATAATATTTTTTTGAGAGACTAAACAATTTTAAGAATATAAAAAAAATAAAAATCTCATTTGAATTATACCTTTTGAAGATCCATTCGAATCTCCACTAGAATCTGTGAATCAACAGGGTCTTGGAGCTCCACTTGATGTTCTTTAAGACTCTTATTTGTCAAGTTTGATGCATCTTTATCTGCTCTTATAAAACGCCAAATTGTTCTTATTGATTCTTCTAAAATTTCTACTAGCATGTCACTTGTGATGGCATAATTGTCAACTTCTCGTTTTCTAAACTTCTTTCTATCCTTCCCTTTGTCTTCTGCACCCAATAATTGAATTTAGATTAGAAAAAAGTCATGAGGAACTATTTTCTCACATTTAGAATTTTATATGGTCCCCCACATAGCTCAAAGAAACTGGTCAAAAAATTACCGCTAAATTCCATTTTTCAATAAGAAGTTTTATCTTATAAATAAATCAGAATCAATCATGTGTGTGACTTTAAATTATAATAAAAGTCAAATGTTTTTAATTATCTGACCATTATGATTGATTGATAATGTAAAAACTATTTATACTGATAATATATAGAAATTAAATCATTTTCAATAAAGACACTAACCAAATGAAAATTAATTAGAATTGTTAATTTAGTCTGAAATATTATAGCATATTGCAAATTTAGTCCTAAAATTGTTAATATTTCAAAATAGTCCTTGAAATTATAAAGATTGTATCATATTAATCTTTTTATGCAGTTGATACTATCTTACAATTTCAACGACTAAATTGGTGATTCAGTGTTAAGTTAGGTAATCAAATTCATGTTGATTTTTAAATTTCTCACCTCGTATGACAGGAACTTGAAGAAGATTGCGCATGGCACAACGATTCTTGGCATAGTTTTCGACCCTTGGACATTGATAAGGTTCATTCTCTATGAATCTTTGAAGAAGCACTTGGAATTGTTGAAACTCTCCAGCTACTTCATTGAACCTTAGCAATCCATATTGATCAGATTCCCATATCTTCAATGCCTTTTCATATTCCCAATGAAGGAATTCCCAAGAAAGGCACAATTGTCCCACATAAACCATTTCCAAGTCACAATATAATTCTCTTATGAATTTCTTCATTGGGTCAGCTTCAACATTGTTTTTACGTCTAAAGAAGCTAAATCCACGTGGAAGAATGTATGTGATTGATGATGAAGCTTTCTTATGGCTTGAAAATGATTGGAGTGGATCCTTTGACTGCACAAAACCTATAATTTTTACAAGAAAAACATTGAAAAATGTTATATGACTATGATTATAACTGAGTGAAACTGGAATCGAATCCCTTAAATAAAGACTCGAGTTCAAACATTATGGATTAAAAAAAATGTAGTCGAGAGAGGAGACTCCACTAAAGGTGATCACTAGTCAGCCAGATTCTCAAACACTGATAATCATTGGCAAAGTTGGTAAAACTTCGCACGAATGACATGATTAAAAAAATATTATATGACTAAGATTGGACCCTTAACTATTAAGCATAATGCAAAGGCCTTATAGATTATTATTAAAAGTTTAACATAACTTTCTAGGAAAAGGAAGATAGCTTTCCAAACTTGTCTTGCATGGTAAGGGTTGTTTGTAGACTGAATAAAAAAAGGGTCATAGAAAAATTGGGTGGAGTATTATAATCGGTGCTTGATCATTGTAGGGAATGGTTTCTTTTTGAAATCAGGAAAGGGTTAGCCATAATAAGAAATTGAGTATATATTTGTTTGTTAATTGATGCTTAAGGTTAGTGCACACAATGATTGAAATAATAAAAATTTGTTTGGACTAAAATCTCATCACTTAATTCTCTAATACTTGTCATGAATTGTATTTCAAATTTATGAGTTTTCTCTCAAATTAAGGTTATATTTTAATAAAAATGAGAGATTAGTCATTTTAGTTCATAAAAGTATGGGGATGTCACTATAATCTCGAATGAATCGAAATTACAAAATATTTTCGAGTGTGTATTCTTTTAGTTATTTTGTAAATTCGAGAATTAAACGATTCAAACCAACTAAAACAAAACACATACATATTGTCATATGAGGACTTATACTCATGCATGTACAAAATGGTTGTTTACCCAAGAAAATATAAACTAATTAGAAATTAAAAATTTAAAAACATCAATGGTCTTGAAATAAAAGCAAGTGATTAAAAATCAAGAAATATCCAACCATAAGGGTATACTTATTAGAGTTAACAAACAAGAAAAGAGTCTTAAGTCCTAACACTCATATTGCCATCTTTGGGAAAAATGCAAACTACCAATAATTGAGGATTGACATTAATGAGTGCAAAGTGTAAAGAAGCATGTGGCATAAAAAAGTTGCTCACATTCTTAATGTCCTACCACTTTTTCTTGCAATATATAAGTAAGAAATTAATAAGCTACATGAATATTTGAAAAAGAATAAAAAGAAACAGAACAAGTGTGTCAAAATTCACTTTTGTGCCATAAAATTGGGTAATTCATGCTTTCTCAATCCTCAACTAACCAGATTTAGTAGGGTCCTTACCTCTCTACTTTTAATGACTTAGATAAGGTAGGTGTTGATGATCATGCAAGTTAAATGAAATTGTTTTCAACAAGTAACCAAAAAAAGTTTATTATGTGTTTGTCTTTTTGGTTTCACATAGGGAGAGTTAAGACGGATTCTAGACCACTAAAATTGATTTTTACATTTTTGGATGATATCAATTCAAATTGATTTTGTTTTTAAAATTGATTCTAACTTAAAAACTAAGATTTGAGTTTTTTACTTAAAAAATAATTTTTACACCGAATATTTTGTTCAATTCACTTTTAAGTGAATGTATCTGGACATAAATGACTTTACAATCAACTCACTTTTAACTCAAATCAATTAATAAAAAATCAAATTTTGTCAATGTAAAATCAAACACAGGCTAAACTAAAAAGAAAATTGCTGAAGAAAGGTAAATAAATTTAAGATAATGGAAAAAAGACACATACCTAAAGCATACATCTTTTGGTAATTCAAGATATCAAATTTTCTCATTCTTTCTCTGTAACTTTTGTAGAATTTTGGAAGCTCATTTGTAGTAGTACTATTACCATGTTGAAATTTTTCATCAATTTTCCATGGCTTCAAATCTTCCATAATCTTTGGATACTCAGAATCCTCAAGGATGGTAGGTAAACCAGTAGCTCTGACCTTCTTCAATTCCATCTTCAACTGTTCTATCAAATCTTGATGTTCCCAAAGCGTGTCGAACCGATTCGATTCCTCGAGATCTAAACCAGTTAAACTAGATTGTTCATGTTTGGAATTGACTGAAGATTTTTGCAGCCTAGTTTCTTCTTCCAATCTTCCAAGCTCATTCATTATATCTTCGTCTTCTTCGCCGAATTCATCAGGCTCATAACCAAAATCCAAATTCTCTATGCTTTTCTTATTGACAAAGTCCAAATCCTTTTCATTGTTTTCTAATGTGTCATGCTCAGTAGTTGTTCCAAAATCTGTGTCTGATAAAAAACCATCACCTAATGAACTGATAGAATCTGAGTCAGATGTTGAACAAATGAAATCATCGTCGAAAAGAAAATTATGCGAATATGGTTCCGAAGGTTTTTGTTCGGTAGATAGCTCATTCTTGAGCTTCTCTGATACCTCTTCTATGTGCACATTTTCTGTGAAATTATCAAGAGTTTTCTCATTAACAACCTCTTCACAATCATTGGTAACACAATTTTCCAATGGAAAATCATCATTTGAATGAATGAAAAATTCTTTGACAGCAAAATTTTCAGCCTCAGGTTGATCCAAGAATTGACTAAAACTAGTTCTTGAGATAAATTCATACTTGTTAGTGTTTGCAGATACATCACCCCTTTCGTCAAAATCACTACTTTCACTTAAATTTCCTTTCAATTCCTCACTAATGTTCAAATCCCAATTTTGATATTGAAATTTGAAAACCAACTTTGATTTTTCCTCTTCCTCAAGGTCAAAATTTTCACTATAATCAACATTTTCTACACTAATTTGTTCACCTTCTAGATTGCTACATTTAGACTCAATTTGATCACTTTCATTTGAGAAAGAATCATAAAATTCCTCAAAACTTTCATACTCTACCTTGGTATCTTCAAAAATTTCTGAAGAATCTTCTCCATTAGCTTCAATTTGATGATTTTCAATGGAAAATTCAGATGAACAAATTGGGTCCATTGCTTTAGGACTAAAGAATCTGAAAAACGAAACAAAAATATAAATAAAATAAAATTGAATAATAATGAATAGTGTTGAGCCATATAATTAAAATAATTTACTGAGAATTTTAATTCTAATACCTTATGAAGATTTTGGTGAAACCCCAAAACAGAGTTTTCATAACCTTAGAAAGAAAAACCCAAAAGTAACAAACGAAAAATTCAATCTTTATACGAAAAAAACCTTTCATAGAAACCATACTCACCAAAATCGAAATGGGTATTTCACAAAAAAACTAATTGATGCAAATTGAGAATGAATCGATTAACAAGTTCATTCCTTTTGAAGCAAAACAGAGGAAAAAAACAGAGGAGGGTCATTGAAACATTGATTTGTAGTTTGAAAATTTTGTGATAAAAAATTGAATGAGACTTTGCACCTTTTTCACATGATGATTCTGATTCAGCAGAGGTTGAAGTGTTACCTAATTGAAGAAATTTATAGGAATACCAATGAAAAAAAAAATTATATTATATATAATTGATGAGAAGAAAAGAACATGTGAGCGACTTGTGTTGTGTTTGAGCTAATGTTGTTGGTTTGCTTAGAACCGTTATGTGATGACAGATTCATAGGATTTTTGTATCAGGTGAAGGGTGTGTTGTTGTTGTTTTATATGATTCAATTCAATGTTTTTTTTTTTTTTTTAATTCAATTCAATGGTTTAGGAGAGAGAATAAAAAGAAAAAATCAGGTTTTTTTAACAAAGAAAATTAGGTTATATTGAAAGTTCTGTCTCATTCTGTTTTATTATTTTTGTGCAGTTAAAAGCCAAGATACACTCTTTTGATTTTGAATAAATATAAAAAGATTCTAAATTTGATGGTTTAAAATCAAATATATAAATAAATATCAACTGTATCTATTATATTTAATGACATTATTTTTTGAATATATATTAATCAGTTTAGATTTTATTTTTTAAATTTTTTATTTTATGTCTATCATACAAGTATTAATTATGATTGAGTCAAACAAAAAAATTTAATGAAGAAATTTTCCAAAAAAATAAATTAATGAAAAGTACTTTAGAAAATACAATTATTTTTTTGTTGTAATAAACAAAGTTAAATAAATTAATTACTTTGTACCAAAAATAAAATTATTACTCTTTTTATTTTACAATAAGTAATTTTTTTTTATAAGCTTAGATTAAAATAAAAGAAAAAACACAAAGTTGGTTATGGAAGATCTAACACATGAAAAAAGAAAAGGACAAAGCAAAAAAATAAATAAATAGTGGAATAAAAAGACAAAAATAACAATAAATTGAAAGAGTGTTATAAGAATTTACCTCATCTAAAAGTGAATTGTTCATTTAAAAAAATAAAATGAGTAATGTTAATGATTGATCATAAATGATTTATGATTTTGTGCACATGCACGATCGATCATGTGTAATTATAATATCATTTATTAATCAACTCATACTTTTTAGATTTTTATTTTTTAAAATTCGAAACAAATTTAGTAAAATATTGATTAAGATAAGGATCAACCTCACCACCACCATTGTTCCAAAAAGATTCAACATGTACATATGAGGAGTATCATTTGAGTTATGAATCTACCCAACAAGGGTTTGATTAACAATTGCAATTTTATCTTACTTTATTGGATGACTCTAACAATCAACAATATGGATATACATATATTTGGAAGCGATATCTGGAGTCAACAAAAGTTGATGTATTTAGTTTATATTATCAATCGCATACATCAACTTTTGTTGATCAAATTTTAATTAAATTATCTCTTATAAAAAGAATCAAATAAAATATTAATTAGATGATATAATTAAAAATAATAATTAATATTAGATTGAAAATCAATGTGATAGTTGATTTTGAAATAACTTTTTTAAAAATTGGTCACTCATTATGGAATGAAGTACTATATTTTTCTTAGTATTTTTCAAGTATATCAAGACAAGTTTGACAACATATCTACATTGTCATATACTCCCTCCTATCATTATTATGAGTAAAAGAATGACATCAAAATTTGGTCACTATTATAAATAAAAAAGTTAACTGCTTTTGTTTTATTTAATGATAATATTTATAATTTACTCTTACTTTAATATAAAAAATATTTAAAATTAATAGTTAAGTATTTGATTCAAAAGAACAATTTAGTAGATTAAAATTATGTTTTACATTAAATCTAAAAAATTAATTGCACTCAACTAATTTTTTTAATAATTGTGAAAATAGTAATGTTTGTTTATAATAGTAATCAGAGAAGTAGTATGCATATTCCTTAAATACCCTTTTGTATATATATGGGTTCAATTGATACATTTAATAAATTAATAAAAGGCATATTTTGAAATATATTAATAAGAGGCTAATTGTTATGCACTAAATTTTTTTAACGATTTAACGGGTATAATTGATTGAATGAGTAAAACTCTTTATACTGATAGTATATATAAATTACATCATATTAATAAAAGTATCTAATAATTTATTTATTTTTTAAAAATTGCTCAAAAATTATTGTTTTTGGTTCTAATTTATTATTACTAATTTTTTATTTCCAAGATTTGTAAGGTAGGGCGAAGGAGGGTGTAGGGTGAAAGTTCATATTTCAGACCTTGTTTAGGTCAATGTGAAATTGATTAGTTTGAAGAAAAATTCAACCATGCGTTGCTTTGGAAATGACCAAATAATCAAAGTCGGTTATACAAATTAATTGTGGAAACAAAACTGTCTTTATGTTCCTCTTTCTCTGTAATAACTTTCCCATTTACATTAATAATATTTGTCCCCAAAAGAGACTTTTTTTTCATAGTCCCCAAAACGTGACTCATTATTTGTTTCCAATATAATTTATTTTATTTATTTTTTCAAATTATTTATTTTAATTACTCGATCTATGTTAAAATAATTGATTCATTTATTAAAAAATTTATTGATTATTTTAATTTTTAATACAACTATTTTCCATTGTATCTTTTAATTAATATTATTTGTATCATTTTTAATTTAATATCTTTTACTATGTTTTTATGACATTGATAATCTATCAATATCTAACAAAAATAATTTGTTAAAAATATTATTTTATTATATATATATATATATATATATATATATATATATATATATATTGTAATATGTGTGAAATAAACAAATGAATCAATTATTTTTGAAAGGAGTGAGTAATATAATATCTGATCATTTGAAACAAATAAAAAAAAATGATAATGCAAGGAGAGATTATTTATTTATATATATTGACATACTTAGCAGATAATCAAACAAGAAAACGTACACCCCCATGCTTGGACCAGACATTGTTCTCAATGTAAAAAGTAAAATAGTTATGAAAGGAGTAGGAAAGCTTACAAGATTATGGTGGTTGTCGAAAGTGGCCTTGTGCACATATTACAGTCATAATGACCATTACTGTCAGATAGTAATCCTTGCTGCATTCTCCTATTTTCTGCATTTTTCTTGTTTTAGCTCAGCCTACAAAATAAAAAGAAATTTTGAAAAATTAAAATTGTGGGTTGCCTTTCACGCAACGCTTGTTTATGGTCCTTAACTTGACTTTCATTTTGTAAATCTTAAGTTGGAGATCGAAGAATAAGACTTACCCTTTCTCTATTGGATTCCCAACTACATAATGCTTCAACCTTTGACCATTCATAGTGAAAACTCTAGTGGCCTCAATCCAGATTTCTACAGCTCCAAACGGGAACACCTTACGAATTTGAAATGACTCGGACCACCTCGAATGAAGTTTACCCGAAAACAACTTCAATCGTGAATTGAAAAGTAATACAAAGTCGCCTTATTTGAATTATCTTCTTGTTATGTGCTTATCATGCCACTTCTTGGTTCTTTCCTGGTTGAGTTTAATATTCTCATAAGCGTATAACCTCAACTTATCAAGCTCATTGAGTTGGAGCTTCCTTTTTTCACTAACAACCTTCAAATCAAAGTTAATGATCTTTATTGCCCATTATGCTTTTTGTTCAAGCTCAATTGGGAGGTGCCAAGACTTTCCATATATCAACTTGTAAGCAGTCATACCAATGGGAGTCTTGTAGCCCAAAGCGCATCATCTAGCTTTACGGACCAGTCATTCCTCGATACAAAGACAATTTTCTCGAGAATGCTCTTAATATTCCTATTGGAAACCTCTACCAGTCTGCTAGTTTAAGGGTGATATGATGTGGCAATTTTGTACTTCACTCCATACTTTTTTAGCAGGCCTTCAAACTATTTAGCTATGAAATGAGAGCCTCCATCACTAATCACCACCCTTGGCACACCAAACTTGGGAAATATTACCTTTTTGAAGAGCTTAATCACTACCTTAACATCATTTGTTGGGGCAACGACAACTTCAATCCACTTGGACACGTAATCCACTACTACAAGGATGTATTGATTTCCAAGAGATGAGAGAAAGGGTCCCATAAAATCAACTCCCCAAACATAAAATATTTCAACTTCGAGGATATTGTTCAAAGGCATTTCAATTTTTTTTTTTATATGTTTCCAGTACGCTGACATTGATCACATTACAGCACAAAGCGATGCATGTCTTTGAAGAGTGTGGGCCAGTAGAAGCCTGCTTGAAGTATCTTTGCTGCAGTTTTTGAGGAACTAGCATGTCCGTCGTATGCGGAGCAATAATAGTGAAACATGATGTTTTCCATTTCTTCTTCTAGGACATATCTTCTGAAAACTTTATCAGCCCCTCTCTTAAAAGTTGAGGTTCATCCCAATAACAGTGTTTAAGATCCGAGAAAAACTTCTTCTTTTGTTGATAATTCAACTATTACGTAATTCACAAAATCAGCATACCATGGTGCTTCTATTTGTGCAAGAGCAAACAATTAATCATCAGGAAATAAATCATCCAACGACAACTTATTTTCATTTTTTTCATGTAGCCTTGAGAGATGATCGACCACCACATTTTCAACCCCCTTCTTCTCTCAAATTTCTAGATCAAACTCTTGGAGAAGTAGTACCTACCGGATCAACCTCAGCTTAACATCTTTCTTGCTCAAGAGATGTTTAATGGTTGAATGGTATGTGTTGACAATTATCTTCGATCCCACCAGGTAGGAACGAAACTTGTCAATAGAAAACACTACTGCCAATAGCTCTTTCTCGGTTGTGGCATAGTTAACTTGAACTTCATGCAAAGTCCTACTAGCATAATAGATAGCATGAACTTTTTTGTCTTTTCTCTGCCCCAACACTGCACCTACAACAAAGTCGCTAGCATCACATGATTTCAAATGGAAGACTCCAATCAAGTGGTTGCATAACCGGGGCGGATATCAATGCTTCTTTTAACCTGCAAAATGACTCAAGACAAAATTTATCAAAGACAAAAGTTCAGTCCTTTAGGAGCAGACTGTTTAGAGGCTTAGAAATCTTTTAAAAATCTTTAATGAATCGACGGTAAAATCCTGTATGCCCCAAGAAACTTCTCACTTCTTTTACGGAGGTGGGAGGTGACATTTTCTCTATTACCTCAATTTTTGCTTTGTCTACCTCAATACCTGGCTCGAACACCAATGTCCAAGAATAATTCCTTCTCTAAACGTAAAGTGGCATTTCTCCCAATTTAACACAAGATTAACTTTTTCACACCTTTCAAGTACCTTTTCAAGATTTGCCAAGCAATTATTAAAGCTAGATCTATACACAGAAAAGTCGTCCATGAATACTTCCATTATATTCTCAACAGAATCAGAAAAAATTGACATCATGCAACGTTGAAAGGTAGCAGGGGCATTGCACAAACCAAAAGGCATTCTCCTATAAGCATAAGTGCCAAAAGGACAAGTAAACGTTGTTTTCTCTTGGTCACTAGGATGAATGGGAGTTTGAAAAAAAACCAGAATAGCCATCCAAATAGCAAAAACGTGAATGCTTTGCTAACCTTTCTAACATTTGGTCAATAAAGGGGAGAGGAAAGTGATCTTTACGAGTTGCTTTGATCAGTTTTCTGTAATCTATACACATCCTCCACCCCGTAACTGTCCTAGTTGCAATGGATTCATTTATTTCATTTTTAACAACAGCGATATCTCCCTTTTTTGGAACTACTTGAACGAGATTAACCCATTTGTTATCAGATATAAGGTAAATTACCCCAACATCTAGGAGTTGAAGTACCTCTTTTTTTACAACTTCTTTCATGTTAGGATTTAACCTCCTTTGATTCTTAATAGAGGGTTTATAGTCTTCTTCAACTAGTATCCTATGCATGCAAATTGATGGATTAATTCCCTTTAAGTCCTCAATAGTATACCCAATAGCTTTTGGATACATCTTGAGGACTCCAAGCAATTTTTCATTTTCTTCACCATTTAATTCAGCACTTACAATGATAGGAAATGTAGAATTTTTGCCACATAATTCATACCTGATATTTGAGGGCAAATGCTTAAGTTCTACCTGTGGAGCCTCTTTTGGGAGAGGTGCTGAATTTTCTGTTGCTAATGCCTCAAAATTTAAGTTTGGAAGAGAAGGATTTTCATCAAACAAGTTAGCATATGCATCAGCTTCCTTTGCCAAGTCTTCATGACTTGTGCTTCCAATCAAGCTTGCTTCCAACCCATCTTGTGAAAGTGGTACTAAAGGACATTCCTTAACACAATGATCAATTAAATCGATCCATCATCAAGAATCTTAAAGAGAAGGACTTTTCATAAGGTTTGATAAATTCAATTCAATTTTTTCATCACCCACATTGAAGACAAGCTTCACATGTTTCACATCAATAATAGCTCATGTTGTGGCTATAAAAGCTCTCCCAAGAAGAATTGGGACTTGGGAGTCCTCTTCCATTTCTAACACCACAAAATCAGCCGGTATAAACAATTGTCCTACTTTGATAGGAACATCTTCTAATATTCACACCAGATACTTGATAGATCAATCAGCTAACTGTAAGGAAATGTTTGTGGGCTTTAACTCACACACATCAAGCTTCTTACAAACTGACAAAGGCATGAGGCTTACACTAGCCCCAAGATCATACAAAGCATGTTCAAAACTCATATCACCAATAACACAAGGAATAGAAAAACTTCCAAGGTCTTTAATTTTGGGAGGCAATATTTTGAATTATGGCACTACATTCCTAAGTTAAAGCAATTGTCTCATTGTCGTCAAGTTTTCTTTTGTTTGACAAAATATCTTTCAAAAATTTAGCATATGACGACATTTGAGATAGGTCTTCGGTGAACAAAATATTGATATATAATTTTTTCAAAAGTTCCAAAAACTTCCTAAATTTCTCCTCAATTTTAGCCTTGGTTGTATGGTGTTGGAGGCACATAAGGTTTTTCTTTTCTCTCATCTACCCTCTTACTTGATGATTGGGTTCTTTTACTCTCATCCTTAACATTCACTTCCACATCATTACCATTGGGTTCCTCTAATTATTTTCCATTTCTTATGGTGACATCATTTAATTGTCCCTTGGGGTTAGGTTCAGGCTTCCCCGAGAATACACCAGGAGATCTAGAGGATGAAGCAACTTGTTGAGCCACTTGGGTGATTTGTGTTTCCAACATTTTATTGTGTGTGGCCATAGAATCTACCTTAGATACTAACTGCCTAAGTGCTTCATTCATTGATTGATTTTGATTTTTAAACTCCTCATTTTGTTTGGTTTGAGTCAACACAAAATTTTCCAACAAATTTTCTAAGCTAGACTTTTGGGGGTTGTTGAAACACCTTGGTCCTTGGAAACTGGGAGGTCTAACCATTGGTTGGGGGATGGGATTAAGGGGGTGATTTTTGAAGGAAAAATTTGGATGATTCATCCACCCTTGATTATAAGTATTTGAAAAATGGTCCCTTTTTGTGGATTGTTAAGATAATTAAGTTGCTTATTACTCTCCCCACCATTAACACACATTCCGACTTGACATTCAACAGCCACGTGACCAATAATACCATAAATTTTACAAGGAGAAACATTTGGTGTGACATCATTTATATTCAATTTTTTAAATTTTTGAAACAATACATCTACCTTAGAAGCAATATGATCTAATGCATCAACTTCATACATGCCTCCTTTCTTCTGAGGAGATCGATAACTTGACCATTGGTAGTTGTTTTGTATCATGTCTTCAATTAGAGCATATGCTTCTTCTATGTTCTTGTTCATCAATGCTCCTCATGTAGTAGCATCTATTGTCATTCTTGTAGTGTATGAGATGTATGGACAATTAGTCTTCTCTCCATCCCATAATGAGGGCACAATATCAACATCTCTTTGAAGCCCTCCCAAGCTTCATAGAGCGATTCTCCTTCCTTTTGAGAAAAACTTGTGATTTGATTTCTCAATTGTGCAATTTTGCTTGGTGGAAAATATCTAGCAAGGAATGATTGTTTTAACTAATCCCATGTGGTAATGGATTTAGAAGGCAATGAATGTAGCCAAGCTCTAGCTCTATCCTTTAATGAAAAAGGGAAAAGTCTTAGTCTAATGCTGTCACTAGTCACCCTATTCATTTTCATTTTCATTTTCATTTTCAAAAAAAATAGATAAATGAAGTTTTGGATCATCTGTTGGAGTACTAGATAATTGGTTTTGTTGTACCACAGATAGCAACGAAGGTTTTAATTCAAAATTGTTAGCCTTTACCGTCAGACGCGCAATACTCGAATGTGGTACCGTAGTATTAGGAGAGGCATATTCTTTCAAGGTTCTATTTTCAACCATTTTTAAATCTTTTTCTTGTTCAGAAATATTTTTGTCTCTTCTTCTCCTATGGAAAAAATCTTTCTATCTCAGGTATTGGTTTGACAAGATTCCCAAGACTTCGGATTCTTCACATTCAAAGAGAGAAAAATCAGTAATATATATATATATATATATATATATATATTAATGAAATTTTTTAGTCTAATCGGTATAGAAAAGGATAATTAATATAAAAAAGCAAAGTCCCCGACAACTGCGCCAAAAACTTGATAAGATCGCAAGTGCACGATATTATCGTGTAGTAAAAATTATCGTTCCCACAAGGACTTTGTTGTGAGTACTAGTGTCTATTTACTATGATGATTAGCTAAAATAGTAAATATTGATAATGATTTTTGGTTTAAAATTCACAATAAAAATAAAGCCTTGGGATTGTAGTTTTCACAATGATAGATACAATAAAATTAACCTTTTCTGAGTTATGGGTGTTAAACTCTTAAAAATCAGATAAATAATTGTAACTAATGCCTTCTTTTAAAGAACAAAAGTGTATTTTAAACTAATAACCAACTTATTTTCATGATTGATGTATTAGCAAAACCCTTTAAGAGAAGATATCTTTCATGATTTCAAAAGAACCAAAATCTATTTTCATGATTTGATTCTCTTGTCCAATATTAGGGATCAGATATCAAATCTACCTTTAGGTATATTATTTGATATCTAAGTATGAATATGATTCTTACTAAGATTGGATTAAAAGATCAACACCCATGACAAAAATAAATAGAAATTGTTAGAGATCCAACATTGAAAATCCTACAATCCCAAGACAAGGAAGATCTACTCACACATGATAGTAGAATCAAAGCTTAAATATAAAAATATTGGAAATATAAAATAACAAAACAAAAATCGAAAACTAAATAATATTGAAACTAGAAAATTTCTAAGAGAAAGAGTAGTAAGAGATAATGAATAGGAAAAATATCTCTAAATCTGAGTATTTTGGTCTTTTTTATAGTCTTAGGTGCCTTCATGAGTTTTAATTACACTAAAACATCAGAATTTCATAGGAAGAAAATGGTTCAACAGAAAATGAGCAATTTATGACCATAATGGTCATTACTGCCAGACAGTAATAGGTGCAGCAGTAGAAGATGAACAGATTATAGTCATAATGATCATTACTCCCAGACAGTAATCCTTGCTCACTTGAATTGGAAAATTCTTATTTTATTTATTTTTTTTCGTTCATCCATTATGGTTGTAATGACTATTATGGCTAGACAGTAATGTTTGTTGGAACTTGTGTTTCTTTCATTTTCTTGATCACTTGACTTCAATGCTCTTTTGCTCCAAAAATCTTCACTTATTCCTTCACTTCTCCTTGTAATCAAAGCAAAACAAAAAGGTAATAAAATAGAACTAAAATCGAATTAAAAATATTAAATTAACCTATCAAATGAAGCTATAAAAATAGATAAATTCTAGCTTATCATGAATCGATTCACATGTGTCTTGAAAATTCGGGATTTCTTCCTAAAGCAATCTAAGTCAATTCACACACGTGTAAGTCTAATTATAAAACCTCGCATAATTGTGAGAGTTGATTCACACTTTATGTAAGACGATTCACAAGGCTCGGAACATCACAAATGAATTCAGGACCCCGACAAATCAACTTACGAACCCATGAGTTGATGTACAAAATTAAAAATCACTTACGAATGATTTTTAATGCATTTCAGAGTGTCCCAACGTGTTCCTATCGTGCAACTAAGTTCATGCATGATAAAATATAATTTTTTGTGTAACTTTATTGATTCAAATGCACTTGTGAACAATTGACATATGAGAATAAACAAATGCATACAGTCACCATCTAACAAATTAAACCTAATTTTGATGTTTGTCAAAATACTAAGTCTATGTTAGGAAAACCTACAATTACATTCTTCTCATTTTTTATAATAACAAAACTTTGTGAAGACTTTATTGACAAACTTTCTCAATATATTGAAAAAGAATTTGGAATGGAAATGCTCCTTTGAATTTGTGCCGTTACTGTGAATTCATAATTTAAAATTGTGTTCTAACTTTTGTATTCGTTTCTCCCCTTTGAGATTATAGAAAAAATAAATAAATTAAAATCACAAAATTATGAGTTCGAATTGTCCGCATGCAATACAAATAGCCAAAACCTAGATGATGCATCCATGTAATTCATGATTACACAAAAAAATTAATCTCAACGCATTAAACATAGAAAACTATTATATAATCAACAAAATCATAAGACATACACATGGCTGTTTGCTCACAAACAAAGCACTAAAATATTCAAGCAAATATCCAAAAGTAATATGATAAACTGTAGTAGACAATCATAAAATGAAATCTAGAGAAGTTAAAGGAATCATAAATATAATAGACACATAGTAGAATGCTTGAGAAAAAAAACATAACAACAACTAGAGCAAACTAGTTAAAGCAAACACATCAAAACACTTAGAATTGATGTATTAAAACACATTTTGTTAAGTGATCAAGAAAAAAAAAATAGTATACTCATTTCACATATGCGATATTTTAATATATGTTGAAAACAACCGAAACAACACAAATTGAGTATACTTAATTGAACTAATTCAACAATGAAAAAGTTAAGAGACACACCTTTGTGTACTAAGCCTATCAGAGGGAACCATACAATTACACGACGAGATAGGTAGTATAAGAATAAAAGTCTCACCACGGTTTCCATGAGACCGATGAGAGTAAAAATGGATAACTAAAGAAGAAATAAGGTGTACCAAAGTTGTTGATGGTTGAAGGCAACCCTATGTTTCAAATAAAAATGTCCAAAAACTCTAAAGTTGTGTTTAAATAGGGCTTTAAATTAGTTAGGTTGAACTAGCAAAGCCGAATTTCTACAAAAAAGAAATGATAAAAACATATTATGTAGTCAAAACAATAAAAAAAATATATCATTTTTTGTTACAAAAAATGATTATCTAAATTGTCTAATTTATTAACATTGTGCGACAATTATACTATTTCACTATTTTTGACCTTAACACGAGTTAATGGTGTCTGGTGAAATTGTCCCTTAAGACATTAAAAAGCTAACAGAAACACCTACGATAATGCTAGAAAAATCCTTAAGATAATTCGATTTCTAAAAATGAGTAAAATACATTTGAAGTTTTTTGTATTGCGTCATAGTCAAAACTTGTGATGCACTCATAAAGTGTATTTGAACTTGTAGATATCAAATTGAAGTTAAACAAAGTCCATTATAAATATAAGAGACACTTCTAAAATTATCATAAAAAGACATTCCTCTAATTTAATCTTTAACAAAACTTTAATTAAAGAGTATAAAATAATTATAAAAAAAAATATAATGAAATTTATTATTAATCCTACTTCTGAAATACATGTATTGCATAATGCATTTTAAGTATTTTATGTTTGGTAGTTAGATGTGCATTGAAGGCATGCAACATGATATTGTAATTTGTGTTGCTTGAATGACATTCTATGTATTTATGACATATATTTCTTGCATGATCTTCTAGCATATGATTGAATAATTTTTTCAACCATGCTAAAAACGTGGATAAAGATTCACTCATGACATTGGAAGTAGATATCTTTTAAGTACTTATGTCAACACTCTTTGAGTCTTGAGATCTAATGTAACTCTTATGATACTCTAAAATTCAATTCATCTAAATTTTTATTTATAAAATAAAAATTATTACTTATTTTGTCTTATAGTAAATGTTATGTTTGAAATATGTTATTGTCTTACATTATTTGTTATTTTAAAATTTTGTTAATTAATTAATTAATTAACTAACTTTGTAATGCTATCTTTGTTATTTTAAAATTTTTTTAATTAATTTATTTATTTTGTAATGCTATCTTTATTTATCAAAGTAGTTGTAAGTTCAAGAAAATAGAGAAAGTATCATTTATAGTAAAAAAAAAATGATAATCTAAATTTGTAATAGGGATGACAACACAATCTGCATTTTAGCGATCCTTTTTCCATGCGCCTAATCTGAAAAACTTAATGCTCCTTCTAATTTCTTGGAAAACTCAGTATCATTGTCTTATGTGTGCTATTTGTTGGAACACAATCAAATGTGGAGGGTGAATCAATGGTGAAAAAATCGATAATTGAAATTTTTTTGGTGTTTTAGAAAATGATGGAGAAAAGAGAGAGATTATGGAAGAGAGTATTTTCTGTTTTTTACTATATTATCAAATTGACATTAGTCTTTTGAACAATGCACACAAAAGTATTTATATGGGGTACAATGTGGAACCAATTAATTTGGCCCAAAAACAAAATTTGAATTATATTTAACTTCCAATACACCACCTTAATTCAAATGCTCCACATTCTTCATGCCTAGCTTCATCACAAGTTTGTTGAAAACCTCATTCGTAACGCCTTTCGTCAACAAATCTGCAACTTGTTCTTCGCTTTTGCAATACCCCACTAGTTCCCTCAAATAGTGAAACCTCATCTCAATATGCTTGCTCCTCCCATGTGCTATGGGATTCTTAGCAAGGTTGATGGTTGAAACATTGTCCATCAACAGCAGAACAACTCCTCTCGTGTTGTTGTCCAGCTCATGCAGCAGGTTCACTAGCCACACAGCTTGGCATGCACATAACGAAGCTGCGATATACTCCGCCTCGCAGGAAGAGACAGCAACCACCGGCTCCTTTTTAGAACACCAAGAGATTGGTGCCCCTCCGAACATAAAGACATAACCGGCCGTTGATTTCCGTCATCCTTATCTCCGCACCAATTGGAGTCGGTGTATCCGAGTAATTCGCAACTTTTGCCCATGCCATTTGCAGGAAACAAAGTTCCACAGCCAAGAGTACCTTTCACACCAATACCTTTTTTACCTTTCGGTAAATCAACCAACATCCATGTATTGTTCCTTTCAATTGATTCCAGCTCTTCCTTCATAGCACACATCCACTTTGGATCGCTTAATGCCTCCTTCGTATTCACCGGTTCGGATTCGACCATTAGAGCGAAATGAATAAGATCACCCTCATTGTTGATCTCGCTATCTTGGAATAATTCACAATCACGGAGTCTTTGAGGCAATCCTCTTCGCCTTGTTGGTCGTCTACTTGATTCACCTGTTTCGGTTCTGAAAGGTTGCTGTACAGCACCTTCAGTAGGCTGAAAATTCTGATTTTCCTGCAGAAAATCGATTGGCAAATCGATTTCCACCTCTCCAGAAGCTCCAGGATGCTGATTTTTGTGGCATAAATCGATTGGTAAATCGATTTCCCCTCTCCAGAAGCAAAATTTTGATTTTTCTGCAGAAAATCGATTGGTAAATCGATTGGCACTTCGCCAGTAGCTCTAGGATGTCGATTTTTGTGGCATAAATCGATTGGTAAATCGATTGGCACTTCACCAGTAGCTCCAGGATGTCGATTTTTGTGGCATAAATCGATTGGTAAATCGATTTCCCGAGCTGATATGGCAGTTTTTCTGCTGTCAAACTGCTGTATCTCATCCACAATCACATCTCGACTAATTACGATCTTCTTGCTACTCACAAACAATTTGTAGCCTCCGGTAGGATGATATCCGACAAGCAACATCATTTCACTCTTGTCATCAAGATTTTTTCGAAGCTGTCCCAGAATATGTTGAAATGCTACCGAACCGAAAACGCGCAAATGACTCAAATTCGGTTTGAATCCAGACCATACCTCTTCTGGAGTCACCTTTTCCAGCTTCTTTGTAGGACACCTATTCAACACATAGGCGGCTGTAGCAACAGCTTCTCCCCAAAGCTCTTTCGGCAAATTCTTTCCTTTCAACATGCTACGCACCATGTTCATAATTGTCCGATTTTTCCTCTCGGCCACGCCATTTTGCTGAGGCGTATAGGATGGTACAACCTCACGCACTATACCCTCATCATCACAATACTTCCCAAATTCTCTCGAAGTAAATTCGCCTCCGCCGTCAGTTTTGAGAATTTTGAGTTTGTGACCGCTTTGCCGCTCAACCATGTATTTAAATCGTTTGAACACCTCAAACAGCTCATCCTTCCACTTTATGAGATAAATCCACAGCTTCCTACTAAAATCATCGATAAATGTGACAAAGTATCGATTACCTCCATACGAACTGACTTGCATTGGTCCGCACACATCGGAATACACCACCTCAAGCTGATGTTTGGTCCTATGACCTGCATCTATCTTCACGAACCAATCATTTCTTCCCGTCATATGTGTCGAACAACCTGAGTCCAAGTACCACTCATTTCTCCCTTGGGCTCCATCTCGAACTGTTACCATTGCGTTTTTCTCCGAATGCGTTTTTGCAGATTTTTCTGCACTGCAATAGTTGTTGTCCAGCAACTTCCTCTTGTCACAGTTGTTGTACAGCACCTCTTTAATTTCATAGTTCTCTTCCATGATCATTACAAGAACCGTGTTATCATAATCCACATCTTGCCTAGCAACCTTAGCCTCATTCGCATGATTCTCCCTTAGTTTCGCTCTACACTCTCTTGCGAAATGCCCAAGCTTTTGACAATTGTAACACTTCTTGGTACTTTTGTCGAACGGCTTGTAGTTGTCTTGACCACCACCTTTGGAACTGCCCTCACCTTTCCTTGAATTTTGTGACTCTTTTTCATCAAAATTTTGGAAATTTTTCTTTCCTCTAGAAGGCCATTTCCCTTTCGATTTCTTATTCTTCTCGTTGAAACGGGCTTGCAAAGCAACTTCCTCTTTGGCTTTATCGTTTCCTCTTTCGTCCATTCTTTGTTCATGAGCTTCCAATGAACTTTGAAGTTCATCTTTCGTCATCGTCTTGAGATCCTTCGATTCCTGAAGCGCCACCACAATATTATCGAACCTTGGTGTTAAAGAACGCAATACCTTTGACACAAAATTCTGTTCGGAAACGGCTTCACCGCACGACTTCATTTGATTCCCCAAGCGTGTCACACGCATCACGTAATCGTTAATCGTTTCCTTGTCTTCCATTTGAAGTAACTCAAACTGCCGCTTATGAGTTTGTAACCTCACCACATTCGCCTTATCCACACCAGCATAAGCTTTCTCAAGAATACCCCAAGTTGTCTTCGCCGAGTCGCAATCGCCAACCTTTTCGAAGTTGTCACTATTGACGCAAGAATGGATCAAGAAAAGGGCCTTGTAGTCTTTCTTCTTATCTTCCTTGAATTTCGCTTGTTGGGCTGCTGTAGCCTCTTTACCAAGAGGAGTAATGCCATCGGTAATCATATCAAGAACATCTTGATATCCAAACAAAACTTTCATTTGTTTGTGCCATTTGTCATAATTCTTCGAATCAAGAATCAGAAGGTTGGCAGCGATTTTGTCATTGGAAACGGACATGTTTGCAACGGAAATTGGATCTGAACCTTGCTCTTGATGCCAGATGTTGGAACACAATCAAATGTGGAGGGTGAATCAATGGTGAAAAAATCGATAATTGAAAATTTTGATGTTTTAGAAGATGACGGAGAAAAGAGAGAGATTATGGAAGAGAGTATTTTCTGTTTTTCACTATATTATCAAAATGGCATTAGTCTTTTCAACAATACACACAAAAGTATTTATATGGGGTACAATGTGAAACCAATTAATTTGGCCCAAAAACAAAATTTGAATTATATTTAACTTCCAATACTATTGAGTTTTTGGTTGCTCAATTGCAAGATACTACTCATTCTGTTTTTTTTCTTCAGATTTTGTAGAAAATTTATGTTTTTATTCAATTATCATTTTCAAAATTCAATATAATATTGTTTAGTATTATTTTGTCAAGAATATCATTAACTATTTATGACAGAAACAGAAAATAACTTCACCAAATGTAATAAAATTTATTGGTGTAAATGTAAATAGTCATAATCAAAATGACAAATTAAAAAGAAGCAGATTTTTAATACTGCCCTCAATGTCTTGAACTACAAGTTGGTGCTGCAAATAAATGAACGCGTATAAACCAAATCAAAGTTTGTTCATCTTCACATATTTATTCTTTTTCTTGTTGTCGTTATGAACAAACCGGCCATTAAACACCAACAGAATATTAAAGGTTATAGGTTACAATGAAAAGCTAAACCCCCCTTATAAAAAATGTTAAAAAGGTTACTATGAAAAACAACATAAAAACAAGAGATTAAGTGTGCTCTTTTAATTGATTTGACTATTTTCATCTTACTATTTTAATGTATATTTAGGGCTTGTTTGATCTACATCTTAAAAACTTTATTTTAGTATTTTAAAATTTAAAATTTTAAAAATTTGTTTGAATTATTTATTTTTAAAAATTGTTATGCAAAATTATTTATAATATTATATTTTTTTAAATTAAAAAAATAAAATAGATAAATGGTGTTTTACTTTTCATTTTTCAGTTTTTTAAACTCTGTGGTCAAAAACTAATTTAAAAATTAAAGTTGCCAAATAATTTTTTTTTTAATTTTCTTTTTAAAACCAATTTTCTAAAATTTATTTATAAAATAATTTTTAAAAACTAAATATTAAAACACAATCAAACATACCTTTAATAATTTTTTTTATTTTTAACTCTGGGGATATTAGTATCTTGTACTATATAGCACGGCTGATACATTATTCGAGAGAAAGAACAACAAGGGTCAATTCAAATCCAATTACTCAACTTTCTCTATGTACAAAAACTTCAATAAAGTTGGAGCTTTCTCAAGGAGAGAGTATTGAGACAGATAGAGAATATTTAAAGTACAAGTACGATTTATCAAATATATTTAGAGGTCTAAAGCAAATATTAGAGTGAAATTAGGATTGTTTAAATATTTTAGAAGTTATTTTTTAATTTAAAAAATAAGTTTTTGATAAAAACAAAATAAAATTTTAATAATTAAAAAAATGGCAAATTAAATTTTTAGTTCCTATTCCGATAAAAAAAATTCTCAATTTTTTAGTTTATAATATTATTATTCACTTTTAATCTCTATTTTAAAATATTTGTATAAAAAATTGATATTTTTAATCCCAAAAAAAAATCCTTATAAAATAATAGAAATTAAAAGTGAATAATTTTTTTAAAGACTAAATTTGAAAGACTATAATTTTGTAGAAACTAAAAATATATTTAATCCAAAAAATTTTACCTTCATTTTATTATATTATGAAAACAATATTAAGACCCTGCATTGACGAGGCCCTCTGCAGTTGGACTGCATGCGCAGGGTCCTGACCGGCCTTGAGTGAAACTTACAAAAAAAAACAAATTTTATAAAATAAAAAAGAATAAAGTTTTACAACATCCACATTTAAACTTGGATCATGATAAAAATAAAATCCTTATCTTGACCAATTGACCTAAATCAACATCTATAACTGATATGTCTATATATATTATATATTCATAATTCAATTGAATCCTTTTACCCAAAATTCTGAAGATTAAAGCCCAAGCTTTGATTACTTGGGCAGACCGACCCTAAGTAAAGGTCAAATTATCATACATTAGACTTACTTAAACAATCATTTTTCTTATTAGATTTGTATATTGAATCAAAATGAAATACTATTATTTATAAATTTATTTTAAACATCATATCATACATATTTTATATGAAACTTGAGTTTTTACAATACACTCTCTCACACTTAGACGTGGGAATATGTCAGGTCAGACCAGACTTTTAAAGATATGAGTCTGATCTACAATTAATTTTTTAGGCCTAAGTATGGCCTACGGCCTATCATAATTTTTTTTTTCTTTCTTTTTTGGTCTGGTCTGACTTGAAAGTCTATTTAAAAACCTTATTAACATTAAAACATTTAAATATTATATTTTACATATCTATATATATTAAACAAACAAAATAATTTTTAAAAAATCTGAAACAAACACCATTTAAAACCTAAAAAATAATTTTTAGTTTCAAAGAATATATTATTTCCCGAAACAAATACACACATTATTACCTCTTAAACAAATACGAAACGACTACTGAGTGATTGCTTAATTGAACGGATATCGAATATGGAACGATTACCGAATATAGAATCGCTACCAAATATGAAACGACTACCGAATATGGAACAACTACTGAGTGATTGCCTAATTGATAGACTTTAAAATAAAAAATAATATTATTAATAAATAATAATAAAAAATAACATTAATAAATAATAAAATATATATAGGTCGCATGTCAGGCCTAATAGGTTTTTTTATAAGTTCGGGGCTGACCTATTTAAATAAATAGATTTTAAAAATAGCACGAGCCTAGCTTTTTTATTAAATAGGTCATATCAAGTCATAAGTAAGTCAGACCATAGTCCCCTGACGGACGACCTAACCAATTCTCATCTTTAATTACACCCCAACAAAATTAAATTTGATATCTATATATAAATAATGTGTGATCCGATCGATATACTTTGATACCACAACCCGACCCAATGATAAGATCACTAAAATAATTGTTATAGACCTACAAAATTGATTCTTTTACTTTTAAAAGGCATCCGATTTTTTTTATTATTTAACTAAAAACCTTATAATAATATTTTCAAATCTTAAACTAATAAAATTTTATGTAAAATTAATATTGTCTTTGTAAATATTAAATCAGCTGACTTAATTTTAACAATTGAAAAATAAATATGGTATACAATCAATTATATTAATTTTAATAAATAATATTTTATTCTAAAGGGTCTAAAAGTGATTTTTTATACAATTTTAATTATTTTAGTAGAATATTGTTATAGATTCTAAAATTTCCCATATTTAAATTCTCTTTTAAGGCTCCCTATGTTTTGGGTGGGCCCCTGATACCATATTATATATGGGAATTATTAATCATATTTAATATAAAATTCCAATAGATATTTATTATCCTATTGTTAATTAGCGCTTGAAAAAGAAAAAAAAAAAAAAAGTCTCTAAATCAAAATATTAAAGGTTTGTTTGTTTTTAATTAGTTTCATAGCGAAATCAAAATTATATTTTAACTAACAAAATGGCTAACCCGCCATGGATGTTTTGTTGGATTTTACCATCAATTTATCTAAAGTAGGAGTTGTAGGAATCATATCACTAACATAAAAAATTAACATAAATTAAATTTATTAACTAATCTATTAAAATTCATCACAGTCCAGCAATCATTATAAAAGCGATAAAACTCTAAATTTATTAGGTTTACGTGAGAAAATATGTTAATAGTTGGAGAAACAAAATAATCGAGGCAGGAAAATATAAATTTTTAAAAAGTAAGAGATATTTTAAATTGACGTCACCTTGCACTGCCCCATTTTTTAAGTGGATTAAGTGTGGAAGGACTAATTTGAGTGGCAAAAATCAAATAACTATTTTTAACAGGGATTTACGTGGGTTGGGTTGTGTCGGTTTTGACAAAATTTAATATTCGACCCAATCAATTATTTTTAGGTTGAGTTAAGTTCTAAATTCGTATTTTTTTCCATTTAATTCGAATCGAGTCGACCCGATCAAAAATGGGTTGAGTTGGGTTGACGGGTTATTCATAAATAATAACTTGTTTTTTATATTACAGGAAAATATATTGAATGAAAATATATTTAATACTTAAATGTCTAAAAAACTATAAAATTTCAATCACGTCATTCAATTTTTTCAAAAATCATCAACCTCTCACAAAAAAAAGAAATTCAACAATCTTCAAATACATAAATAAATTCAACAACAATAAATCAATAACTAGTTACTGAGTCGGGTCTACGGTAAATCAACAATAACTAGTAAATCAGATCGGATCTGGCAAACAAAACTCAAGAAGAGTAATGAAACTCTATTGGACTGATGGGACTGCCGAACAAAGTTTAACAAAAAATATATATAACTAGTTGCCGGGTCGGATCGGCGGATTCAAATTGTTAAACTCATTACCCAAACTAAATATAAGCGGGTTTCAACGAGTTGGGTTGGATCAAACCCAAAAATGACATAGTACGAATAAAAATCAGATTGGATTGAATTGGGTTGGGTGATCGGTTGGCGGGTTGACCCACACTAATGTAACGTCAAACTTAATAGCGTGACACATTTAATAATTTTTGTACGGTATATATCTGTATGATAAAGTTTAATATTAAATTGAAAGTTATTATCATATATATCATGTCTATTAATTTTGATATTAATATGAAATCATCTAGTATATCAATGAGATACATTAAATTTAATAATTTATAAATTTTTATTAATTAAATTAATTTTAATATATTTCAATAATATATTAAATAATTTCAAATTCTATTAAATTTTATAAATATAATTTATGTGATAACAACTTTCAATCAAATAGTAGAATTTATAATACATGTACACCGTCAAGAATTATCAGAAAGAGAATATCAAGTTTTGATGTGTCTTTTTTTTCCTTTTAATTTTATCATTTATTTAAACTATTTTATTTTTAAATTTATGTTTTTTACACAATTAAATAACCGTTTTTTTTAAATCTGCAACTATATCTAAAACAGGATACCAAGAATTTTAATTTATGTTTGTTCCAAATTTACTGTTCGACGAAACTATTTATTTAATAATTTTGCATATCTTTACATAGTCAATTAACTTATTTTTTTAAAATAGCCACGTACAATTTTGTATCCTTTTTTTTTAAAAAAAAAAATTATAAATGTTAATAATTATTGGACAATTAGTCATAGTATATATAGAGAAAACAATTTTGAAGAAAAGAAAAATATGAAAGACCTATAAAAGCAAAGAGACTACGACTTTTCTATATTGTAAACATTGTGCTCTGAGTAATGTTTATTAATGCATTTGGGTTTTCCAAAACAATATTCATCGTATCTACTAAAGCCGTCCTTATTTATAAGTATTTTATTTATTTATTTATTTATTTTTTCACTCTTAAATAGAAAGTGAATTTAATGTGTCTATTTTATATATAGATGTTCCTAAAATGTCACATGTACATGAATATGTATCCAATTTATCTTTTCATATTTTAAGATAAAGTAATATAACTAATAAAGAATATGATTGACAAAATGAATGCATCTAATAAATTGTTTATAATAGATACAATTTTTTTTCCCCAATGAATACTTATAACTAAGAACAAAAATAGTTTTTAATTGTTCATGTATGGTGGCAACCTTAAATTGATGTGAGGTAGATTGATTCCCTAGTAGGTATATCTGCACCTAAAATTTTAAATCATTAAATATGAGTTATTTCTTCTATGTATTCATCATTTCTTATATATTCAATATTTATTTCATATTTATTTGATCTGAGACTCACATCATTAAATTGATTTGGTTCTAATTTTAAAGTGTGAACGAGGATTGCCTCAACACGTTATATCCAATCAACTTGTAATGTTTTCTGTTTTTTTATTTGAACTGATTTGGTTTGCTGTAGGAAAAAAAAAAAGAAGAAAATAATTGATGTTGTGATGGGAAAGCTAAACATTTTGAGGCAAACTTAGAAGAAGATTTTTGCTTTGAAAACTTTCATACCCATAAATTTAAAGTTTGTTTTATAAAATATTCATGTATTTCAGAAAGTTCAAACATAATTTTTTATGAAAATACATTTGTATTCTAAAAGAATTTAAATTAAATTTTCTAAAACATATTTATATTTAAGAAAAACATAAATTTTAAGTTTTCTAGATCACAAATTTAATATATTGGGTATAAATTTTTTGTAATATTTAAAAAAAAAAAAAAAAAAAGCAGTTTAGATAAAACGTAGGTGTATGGTATAATTGTTGGGATATCATAGGATAAATTTTTTGTTTTATTAAAGTGGGAGAGGAAAGTGACAATGTTGAATGTCATCATCAGCATCCAATCCAAGCCTTGTCACCGGAATTACGTAGGCCCAATTTTTTCAAAGATTGAGGCCCTAGCTAAATCTTAAGGTTTTGAGGAAAATTTTGTTCATATTCCACAGTTATACTCTTGGCCTCATAAATTTTCCAAAATTTTCGATTTGTTTCCTGAATTTTTTTTTTCAAAAATTAATTAATTAATTCTCCCACCTCACAAGAACACTCGTCTATTCCAGAAAAATGTGACTCGAGTTTTTTTAGATATATTTGTATATAAAAAAATTTAGTAGTTTAAGTTTTTTTGAAGAATATTTATGTTACCGAAAATTTAGTTTAAATTTTTCAGAAAATTTAAATGAAACTTTTTATGGTAAAATAAGTGAAAAAATATATTTTTTTATTTATAAAAAATAATAACATAAAAAATTCATGTTAACTATGGGGTAAAGGTATAACAATGGAGATATGCGATAAAATTTTGTTTGAATTTTTTCACGTAAACAAGGTCCATAATAAAATGGCCCATTATCTTGCTAAGCAAGTCCATATTTGTCAAAACCAAATTTAGGTGGATGAAATATCGATTGAGATTCTCTACCTTTGAGTTTCATATATTTGGTGACTTTGTATTTGTCTCTCTCTTAATCAATTATTCTCTATCATCTAAATAATTTTATCAATTATTTGAATCACCAATTTTACTATAAAATACATTAAAATCACCAAAATCGTCAATTACAAAGGTAGAGAATCTGTTTTCGAGAAAATACTCTTAATTTAGATCGTTGTTTGTAATCGAAGCCTTCTTTCTTCTGAATATAATTTTTTGTTAATATAAAATTATTTAATGTATCATTCATATATGTACTTGTAAAATATATGAGAATATTACAAAAAAAAAATATTAAATAATAGTGAGAATAGTTTATGTAATTATTTGTTTTTGAAATCTTATGAGATCTGACATAGAGCCCATTAATTAATGGATCAACTATGGGCTACGGATCAGGTGATATGTTGGCGGGCTGTTCAAACTACTTATTTCCCATATTTATTTCATTAAAATTTTATGTTGTACCCACCTAATATACTCTTATGATCAAAATTTAATAAAAATCTAATTTTATTTTCTTTAAAAAAATTTAAATTTTATGTTTTTCGGTATAGATTTATTCTGAAAAAAGAAATTTCAAAAAATTCTAGTACACAAAATTTAATTTTTTTTTGAAAATATTTGTGTTTATAATTTTTTTAATTGTTCCAAAACACATTTATATTTTAAAAAGTTTAAAAAATATTTTTCAGAATATAAAAAGTAGTCTTCTCTGCAACATATTTATGTTATGAAAAATTTGTGGAATATAAATTTTGAATTTTAAAAAATACATTTGTGTTCTTCAAAACCTTTTTAAAATTTTTCCGAATTTCAATTGCATTAAGTGGGATATGAATTTAAAAAAATAAATAAGTAGTTTACGTTAAATGTGTAGTAAAAGTATAAATATAAGAGTACACAGTAAATTTTTCTAATTTCATTATATCTCTAGTCTTACATTTTATCCAAACTATTTATTTTATTATTTTGTTTTGTTTTGAAAAAAGGAAAAAATTTTCTCTTATCCCACCATCTTTAAATTGTATATTAAAAAACTACAAAGTTTATATTTTTTAAACACAAATCTTTCTCAGAAAAATTTAAATTTAACTTTATTTAAATATAAAAATATTTTAAAAAATTTAAAGTTTTTTGAACACAAATGTATTTTAAAAAACTTAATTTAAATTTTTTTAAAATACTAATGTATTTCAAAATACTCAAACTTTAAATTTTCTGAAAAAATTTAAAATCATATTTTCTGATACGCACTTTTCTTAAAAAAAAAACAACGTGTTCTTTGGAAAATCAAATTCCTACTCCCGGGTAATTTCTGTTGAACTTTTTCAGTTATCAAATTGGTTATATTTTTTAAATATTGGTGATTTTATAATTTTCTTAAACCTCTATTCCATAAAAGTGTTCTAAAAAATTTTAAATAAAGTTTTTAAAAATTCGAAATGTTGTAAAAAAGTTAAAAGATTGCTAGTATTTAAAAACTTTTCGATTGAATTTTTTTTGGAAAACTTGTTTACAACATTTCTATAAATGTAATTTTTAGTTTAAGGTACAAATATGCTATTGGGGTGTGTGGGTATGGGGGGTGGGGGTACAAAGTTAAATTTTGGATTTGGAGGCTGTTTGGGAGGTTGCCAAACAGTCCATTATTGCTAGTACCATTGGATCTTGGCTAAAGGATGCTGAATTTGTTCTTTTTTTTTTCTTCCTTTTTGTTTTAATGAAAAATTTTAGATCGTAGTGAAACACCAGCTCAATTTTGGTAGTACTCTTGAATCTTGGCTTTAAAATAGGAGTATTTGTGGTGTAGTTTAGATCAATTTTAAAGTTAGAAATTCGATCTAATTACAAACAGTTTAATTTAAATTGACTTTTGGATATCCAAATTATATTTATAAAAAAAATATTATTTTTGAAAACAACTAATAAATATATTAATATCAATTCAAAATACAAAGTGTATTAAGAATTGTAAAAAAAAAAGGTACATAATATGGCATCACATGGAAACAAAATGATACAACACCTAACAAACAACCATGGGACCATTTGATCATGTCCCAACCCAAAGGGGACACCTAAATAAAACTCACACTATTAAATGCTCTATACACCTAAAAGGATTTAGACACTACAAATTAAAATCAAAACAAAAATTTGCATCCTTAGATTTAATCCATGTACACGAAACTAAATGAACTTTTTCAAGTAAAAAAGAGACATTGAACTCTTGTTGGTTGAAAATAATAGAATTGTGTACATAAGACATTGAAACTATATGAAACTTGTGCAATGCCCCAGGCAAGAAAATTATCCTTCACCATAAGACGATTGTGAAAGAGTTTCCATATAAATATCACACCTTCAAAGGCACCAACTTGTTCCACACCAAAGGATAAAACTTTGGGACTTTTGTAAATAAAGAGTATGACAACAACATATATGCATCCTTAATCGCACCAATTTGCAACATTGTTTATATGAAACATTATTGTGCAAAACAAAATTATCTAACAACAAAACACAATATTCACATATACGCACCATGTCTACCCCCGTTATATTCTTTATCGTTGACAAGTCATCTAATCTTCTAAATCTATCGCATAATATACCTCCCTCTATCCATGTTTCCAACCCAAACAAAGTATCCATTCCATTTCCCACAACCTTCTAAACATTCTTCCCAAACCAACTCCTACTCCCGTCACCATCATCCCTCTTAGATAAAACATAAATAATCTTCCACTAGGATGTAGAGGTGTTCAGAAAAACCAAAAACTGAACCAAACTGCAGAACTGAACCAAACTGTTTTTAAACTGAACTGATTTATAAAAATTGAGAACCGAACTGTTTTCGAATTGATTTTTTAAAACTAGTACTGAACCAAACTGGTTTTCAGTTTGAAAAAACCAAACCAAATCGGTTTTCAGTTCAAAAAAACTGAATGAACCGGTTTTTATTTCAAAAAACTTGAACCGAATTTGTTTTTTAGAAATAATTAGGGGTAATTATGTAAAATTTGACCTATAAAAACAAAAAACTAATTAAACTGAGTTGGTTCGGTTCAAAATAATAAATCAGTTCACCAGTTTATAAAATAGTTCAGTTTTTTGAATTAAAAACTAGTTCGGTTCAATTTTTTCAAACTGTAAACCAATTCGATTCAATTTTCAAATAGTTCTAGTTCAGAACTTTGTCCACCCCTACTAAGATAAATCATTCTTTATTCCTCCGGACATATTATCATTCACACTACCATATTTATAATACAAAACTTTAAACTATAATCTCTCCCTATCACACCTCCGGCTCCAACGTCATTCACCTCACAAAACTAAATTAAAAACTTTTAGATTACTAACCTCTCACCGTCCCTTCTTTTACTTAGACACCTTCCAATTTAATCCAATGAATAATAGATAAATGCAATATATTGTATTAATAAAAAGTAAATAACTATTACCATTGTTTAGTAGGCAATAATTTTTTTACAATGGATTTACTCTTCCTATCTTTTGTTTTTGTTAACTTTGTTGTTTTGGTGGGTTTGATTCATGCTCTTCCACTCTTTTTTTCTCCACTTGATTATTTAATATACTTTTGGAGTGCATTAAATGATTGTTTATTTTATTTTTTATAAAAAAGAGACGAACATCTCCATATAATGTCAAACAAAACCATTAGACTCATTCTCAATAAAGTTTTTTAATGGAATTTACATATTCACGTATAGCCCATAAACAAAGAAATTTCGAATTTGATTCAAAAGTCACAATTAATTAATACGGATAAAAGATTCACCCATATACGTCAATTCTGGTTGACTATTTAGACAAAGTATAAATATAATTTATAAATGCTAACAATTGTTATACAAATATAAAAATATTTCTTTTAAAAATAGATTGAAAGTTGTACATTTAAATATTTAAAAATAAATTTATTCTTATCAAAAAAAAGTTTCTACCTTTGAGTCATTAACAAGTGTCATTGGGGTACTTGTTAGCGCAATTATATAAATTAGATAAAAAAACATAGAGTGGACATCCATTGAATGCAGTAGTAATCTTGTGATGAATTATTCTGCTTAACAACTCAATATAAACAATAAATTTTACCAATTTAACCTTCAAATAAAAAATTCTTATTGAGTAGATCAACTTAATACTTTCTTTTTTAAATTTAAAACTATTTGATATTTTATTAAATAATTTCAGATGAACATATATAAACTTTAAAAAATATATAAGTAAATATCGATGACTAGATTACATAGCTAAGCATTTCAAATTTAAATAAAATTTTGTGTGCTTAATCATTAATATATTATGTCAATAATCAACAGTTGATCTAATAAATTTCGTCGTTTATATTGAGTTATTAACTGGAGTAACTCAAACTTACTCTTTGAGTTAGCTGATCTCCATCAAAAAAATTTAATTGTTACAAAGAATATGGTTAAATATAGTTTTAATCCCTCTAAATATACTAACTTTTATTTTTAGTCCATCTAAAAAATTTCTTCGAACTTTGGTCATTCTAAATTTTCTATTACCAATTTTTGTTAATTTTTTTAAATAATAGTTCACGTCCGATGTTTCAAGTGACTTTTTTTTTATAACATATCATTGATAAGACTTTAAAATATCATTAGTTTAATAATTTAACTATGTAATCTTTATTAATTTATCTATAATTTCAAATTAAGAATTAAACAATTATATTTTTAAGTTAATAATATTTTAATATCTTAATAATGATACGTCATAGGAAAAATCAATTAGAAGAAGCGACCTAAACTTTTGTGAAAAAGTAAAGACTAAAATTATTAATTGAAAAATTTAAAAGAAGTAAAAGTTGAATTTTATTTTTAAAAAATTTAAAAATCAAAATGAATATATCTAGAGGTGCTAAAGATATATTTAATCTTAGATAATATTTAGATAGTTTTTGTGAGAAGAATATATATATATATATATATATATATATATATATATATATATATATATATATAATTTGTTATAATTATGTGAGCATTATAAATCACAATCATTGCCGTAATATATTGTTGAGATTGGACACTCGCTTTAATAGATGGAACTTAAGATTGCCAATATTAGAGTGACAGCATGCATGCTTAGCATATTTACCCTTGCTTTGCACTAACATGTGTAGTATCACATTAATGAATAATTAAAATATCTTTTCCTTTTAGAAATTAAAACATCTTTTTGTTTACCAATAACTAAAACTCTTTCGGAGAAGATTTGGCTTAATTTGTTTTCGTACGGGTGACAAGCTTATGATGCACGTACGAGTATAGTATTGGGGTTAGGTATTGACAATTAAAAAAGAAAATTAAGGTACAAGTAAGTTAATGAAATATATATATAATTATATATATATATATTATATAATTTAATTAAGAGAGATAAATAAACTGATATATACAAATTATATTTTTATTAATATATAAAATTATTAATTTCACTTACAATGAAATAATAAAAAAAAAAGTGTTCACAAATATGATACGAAAATCAGTAGATATTTAAGACTAGTACTTCATCATTTTAAAAGTACTCATACTAGATGAATTTTTTTTCTTAACTTATCTACTTATATTATATAAGATCAAAATAATTAACTTTTTTGCTTAGTGATAGATGTCAAAATTGGAGACAAATTTCATTTATATTGTATCCAATGCTTAATAAATTAATGTTAATTTATAGTTGTGACTCAATTGTTTGACTTACATGTGTTTTTTTTTGTTTTTTTTTTTTTGTATTTAGTATGTTGTTTTCAGTTGGTTAGGGATAGCAGTTGTTGTGTCTCAAGTTGTCTTTCTTTTATCATGTGTTCACATCATTTGGGTGTAGGGGACCAGATCATGATAGATGTTGCTTTTGATTTAGTATTATATGTGTGCGGTAACTTTGAGATTATGAAAATAATTATATTTTTTAATGGTATTGGTTTTTGTCTAAATAAAATGGTAAGAAAATTCACATACAACTAAAAGGTATTGGGTTCAAATTCGGCATTTTTCTGTTGAATTGAGCCTTACAGATTTTTAATGGTCATTTAGTTTGACATACAGGGGAGATGTAACGTTTTAGTCCTTTATCTCCTTTAGTCCTCTCCCCTGTATGTCAAACTAAATTGTTCTCTAAATGACCTATTAGAAGGATGACAAGAAAAATAGATGCAAAATATAAGCAAACTAACAAACTACCTATTAGAAGGATGATAGCTCTAATGACCTCAAGCACATAAGACCGAAAGGGCAAATCATAATAGTGGCAGGAGCACACTAACATTGCAAACATAATGAGGAAACACTATCTATTCGTAAATAGAAGGAGAAGGTCCCAAGCTATTAACAAAAAACCACTTCGATGAGGAAACCTGAGCTTGATCTACAACTTGCTCAACAATCAGGACCTTATAAGAGATATTAACATCGTTCCACGACTCCCAAATTAACCACACCATCATACCCAAAGGAGCAAAAGAGCGAGACAAAGAAAAACATATTAGGTGACATTGCCATTTCTTAACCCAACCATCTGAAAATACAATACCAAACCCAAAAGGAGAAATCTAAAAATATGAAACAATTGCCTTATCGACTATATAGAAGAAGAACTTAATATGCAGATGGAGACATCCATATTGGAGAATACCCTATACCTCGAAAGGTATTAGCAAGTTGAAATGTTATCTAACACTTCTGCCATGAGAAGGAATAACCTTCGCATAGGCCAAAATCTTCCATACCTTTCCAAAAATAAGGAGGTCATCACCTAAGAGTTTAGGAACAAGGGGGACCTTTGCTGAGAGAAACACACATGACAAACTAAGAAAGTACAATCCATTAGGATCATGAACCCAAATCCGTTATTATTAGCCACGAATAAGATAAACACTTATAAGAGCTAAATGTTTGTGAGGATTTGGTGTTCCCAAAAAAACATATATTTTCTCAATACAAGTTCCCAAACCCATACATCGAGTTCTCAACACACGAGGTCCCCCAATTTTTTGAAGTCGAAAGTAGCCTAGAAAACTGATCACATAAAGAAGCCTCCCCCACCGATATATCATGCCAAAAATAGCGGTACCTAAGAAGCAATTCGTTTAATGAGTATAAAAATGTTAAAGGTGTACAAATACAAACCGTTGATTAATTATCGACCATTTCCCCCATTTGATTGGTTTCTCACGTGCACATTGTTAGAGAGGGAATAAAATTAAAACATAACGAAGAATACAAGAGTTTTTATTTATTTTTTAATAGAATACAATAGGTTCCATAAAAAAAATAAAACCAATCCTTTCCTTTTATATATATATATATATATATATATATATATATATAGTTAAAGTGAATATAGAGGGAAGGGTAGATTGGGTATTTTGGGTTTTAAAAAAATTTGAGGGGTGTGGGAAGTAATATGAGGGGTGTGGGAAGCAAAATTGAAAAAATAAAACCAATCCTTTCCTTTTATTTATATATATATATACACTAGTCCCACATTTTAAAGAAACCAGTCTTTTCATTTTCAGAATCCAAAATCGTGTTTTTGTCCCTAGCTAAGCAGAGACCACATATCACTTCCTATCTTGATGGAAAAAGATAAAAATCCTTCGAAGCAAGCAGCTTCTTCATCCCTAAAGGCTGCAACTGAAACAAAGTTTTTTAAGAGACTATTTTCTGAGAATGATGAAGTTATTATTCTTCAAGGCCTAGCAGGTACAGATTTAAATATAGCTTCAAGCCATAGTGATAGGTACCGCTATTTTAAAAACCAACTCGATTTCAATTCGCTTGACAATCCTGTCTAAGAAGCAATATGAAGAGTTAGTTGTAGATCTCAATAGCAATACATCTCTCCACCAGATGAGCAACCATGTAGATCCCAATACCTGAATCCGCTACAAATGCATTAGTTGAATCAATAAACTTGGCAAACCCAACTATCCAACTACATCTTGAATGACTATTTCACAACTAGCCACAAAATCCACCCCATGCAATGCACCCGTGCGAAGTCAACATCTACTATGAGCAAGAGATTTCCAACATACCAACTCATTTGTCATTCAATTCTCCACAACTGGTATAAGAGTCTCATTTTCCTTCCTATATTGCTCCTCTTGAGTCCTTTTAAACCTTGAAAAAAGATAGGATAAACAAAGATCTCATAATGAATAGTTTATTTCTCTACTATATCAACAAAAAATAACAGGTTGTGACCTAGACATCCTCCCACCTTTCTGTTGTGCTCCACTTCATACTACTAAAAATAATTTTTATGGACCAACAACCAATATCACCCGTAAAAATGGACATCGACATACTAGTAGGAACAATATGATTCCACACAAAAACAACTTTTTGAATTCTATCAAGATATTAAGAATTCTCTCTTTAACCTTATAACACTAACTACAAAAGTAGAGCCATGATCCTGTTTGTAACAAGTTTTATTAGTTAGGCATAATGTCATTCAACAACTGAATATTTCAATGGCCATTTTCACTATTTAAGTCTTTAACTTTTTACTCATACATGTCAAAAGTCATGTGATGAATAAGATAAATTAATCTGATGTTATCTATTAACCATTATCCCTCCAAACATTCACATAACAACCATCTCTAACCTGCCACACCAACTACTAAGGCACTCCACATACGAGCCACCTCTTTCAAGTCACTCACTATCATTTAAACCTAATCATTTATACATACCTCTAATCACTTTAAAACCACAAATCACCCTCTCCATAATCCTCCACCCCACGATGCAAGCACAATTCATATAATTGAGACTCTGAATGCATATCCTTCCAAGAGACTTAAGCAAAGTCATATTGTCTTAGTTAACCCAATCCAACTTCTTTTTCCTTTGTTTGTTTTCTAAATAAACTTGCACTGCGTTCTTTGAATCTCAGCCAGGCACCTTATTGGGATTGGAGTAGTCATTATTGTTTAAATAACCAATTTAGACAAAGCCGCACACCACAAAAAAAAAAGTGCTTAGCCTTCCACCCACCAAGGTAATGTTTAACTTTATCAATAATATGGTTGAAGTCATTTTTCCTAGGGGAACGACAAATTAATGGCACAACCAAATATATACCCAAAGTGGAAGTTTATTTGAATCTTGAATTACACACAATCATAGCTCTAGTGCTACGCAACACGTTCTTAGAGAAAAAGTTGGAAGTCTTCTTAGTACTAACAACTTGACATGACACTGCACCAAAATTATCAAGAGTAGCAATAACATATTTGATATATTCCTCAGTAGCCTTGCCAACAAGAAGGAGGTCGACAACAAACATTAGATGGGGAATAGAGTGGTCGGATTTGTCAACCCTTATAGGACACCAATTTCCATTCTTCGCTTAAAAAATAATCATATGAGTTAGGTAAGGAGACATATGATCTCCTTGCTTAATTCCTCTCTCTAGAGAAAAAGAAATCAAATCTACCACCATTTCAAACAATATTTGTCTTTACATTAGTGACACATAATAAAAATGATCATATTATCTAGTAAACCAAACTCATTCAAAAACTTGTCTATAAAATACTAGTGAGTTTATCATATGCCTATGCGCAATCCAATTTGATTTCAAAAGAACCATTTCTACCTCTCATCTTGTTGATGTTGTGCACTGATTCTTGATCACCAACAATGTTCTCATGGATAATTCTAGTTGGAGCAAACCCAGTTTGGTACGAATAGATTATTTAAGCAATAAACATCTTAAGTCTAGTCACAACTAATCATATTGAATTGGTTAACAAATTTTGGATAGTCAACCTTAGGAATTAGACAAATATTTGTAGCATTGACTCTACCAATCTCTTTAGGGTTATGCCATATACTTTAACAAAACACCACAACGAGCTATTCATCAAGTTCAAATTTTCTTGGAAGAACTGATTATTTGGAAGTCATCTAGTCTAGGAGCTTTCCAAGCTTCTTTGCTATACAAGATATCTTTGACCTCCATGTCATTAACTTATTTACCAAGGTGATCCACATGATGCATGTCTCGAGAAGTGAAATTAAACCTGTAACTCTGAATGACTCTACTATCATCTTCCTCCTAGAAAACTCCTTGAAACGATTCATTGTCAAATTCTTCATCTGATCTTCCTCCTCTACTCAAACACTATCACGATCATGTAACATAAAGATCATATTCTACCATTTCCTATTGTAACCTCCTTGACATGATAATATTTAGTATTTATATCACCACTATATAGCCACTTGCCACTTGATATTTGGATCCACATCAATCTCTCTTGGTATAGAACTTATGTTAATTCCTGTTGGAGGCGCTTTTATAAGTTTATAAGAAATGTATTTACATTGCCTTAATAATACTTCCCATGGATACCACCAATTTTGGGTAGGAGCTCGTTCTTCTTGATCCTAACATTCCCAAAAGTATTTTGTGCAACTGCTTCAACTCAGCTTCAATAGGCAATAGGTTATTGTACAACCCAAAAGTATTAGACCACCACATAGAAATATCAATTTTGAAGGAAGGATGGGTCAATCAAGCATCCTTAAATCTGAAGGGTTTATGCATGATATTGAATCTCACCTCTTCCATGCAAATAAGAATTGGATGACTATTGGAAAAGTCAATTCGATGAAGGGTCTTAACAATAACATTATGGAGGTTGGCATGACAAAGCTCATTGCATAAGGCTATATCTAGATGCTCAAAGATACGAGTATGATTATTATGCATTGGGCCTCTCAAAGTAAATTTAGAGCCCATTGCCTCCATATCCATGATATTACATACATTTATCATGTCTCGAAATAACATGCACCTTCTAACATTCACAATAACTCATCATTTCTTATCATTTTGGGAGAAGATGTCATTGCAATCGCCAGAAATAACCACTAGAGCTGCCTGGAATCAATAATACCTTTGAGATCAAGCCAAATATGGATTATCAACTCATAAATGGAATTAGCATACACTATCTTAAACAAAAACTCAATGTTTCTATGCCACCTGACTTTGATATGAATAAATGGAAAATCCTTTTAAATTCATTGAATATCAACCATACTAGCTTTCCACACCATAATAATATCTCCTTCATAGCCTTTATTGCAAGAGCAGAGAAAACCATCAAATCCTAGCATCTGACAAGATTTCTTTAGGTTATTAGGATTAGTTTGAGTTTCTATAATCATTATCTCATGGGGGAAATATAATCAGTATATTGCTTACAATTGTGAGAGAAAACAAACCCGTACTAACTACAATTTGACAATTCCACACTAAAAACATATTATGAAAATGACTAGACATGATAAATAAATAAATAAATAATGATAAAGAAGCACTATATATCCATATGGTAAAGATCTTCAGTCTCGTCCACCTTTTCCATATTATCATCTACGTCTAAGGGAGTGTTCTCAAGTCTCACGCTTCTAGTATTGTCGTTCCTTTTAATTGGATTTCGTTTACTCGATTTGGACGAGTTAATGCACTACATGCCAACGTCTTGCCTCGTTGCATGCTTTTGGAAAATTAACTTCCTTAACATCATTATTTTCTCTCATAAAATCGTTCCTGATTTGATTCTAGCCCACATTAGGAATGTTTTGTCTTCCTAAAATAGAAAACACAAGACCCATCACCATATTACCACCAATATTGCTTTTGTGCCATACTTGATCACCGATCATCCTCGGATGTTGCAACTTTTGCACCACCATCCACGAACCTGTTTCCACCACCTCTTTCAACATCATCATCTTTTTTGTCTACCATGTCATCATGACTTTCTGTAAAGTCGTTATCTAATCCATATTTCTCACTTTCCATTCCCCTCATAATTGAGTCCTTATAACTCATTTTGTCACCAACATTAGTTTGGTCAACATGATCATACAAAATATCAACACATGGCATTGGTTGGCTGTAAGAAAACTAAATACTAGGTCTCCATCTCCATATTTAATTTGTTCATCGCTTCTTTATCTTTTTAGTCTCCTGTTTCTCTGTCGTACCTTTTCCTTGTTCTGGTGCAAACCCTATCAGAGGGTATGTGTTTGTGATTGTTTTAAAAATCCAATTACGAGAATATACTTTTAAGGTTTATTCAAAACTTCGAAGAATTTTTATTTTATTTTCTTTCGATTATCCCAAGTTTCCTTTCCTACTTGGATTCTATCATCTCCATACTACACCATATATATTTTTTTTATCTCATCCCAATTTAGTAGTTGATAAATTTGGGTAACTAGTTAACTTTTCTTTCCAAATATTGTTTCCATTTACATATTAAAGTCAAATAGGCCTAATAAAATTCACAATTGATGGAACACAACAAGTACAATATTAATATTGATTTTTATTTTTATACACCTTGTATTTCACAATTTGAAATAAAGCCACACAATATGAATTTGTGTTGTTTTGCATTTATCGACAAAATCATATATGATATATTGATGGTCATTAGATCGAGATTAAACGGTCACTAATATATCAACTGTGTGAATGCATGATTTTGTCAACTACTTGCAATCTAAATTTTCATAATAAACAATATTTTTTGAAACAATCATTACTATATTAATATTATTAATAATTATTAGAATTATGCTCAAACTGATAATTGAATCCTTAAAATATGAAACTCTATATACGTGGTAAGTTACTTTACTTATGGAAAGAATTTACTCCTTGTTATTTTTGTTTCAACTTGAATAGGAGAATCTAGAGAGTGATGAGACACTAAAGGTGTACTTAGGCCTTGTGTACACTCATATTGGTTAAATGAGAAGCACCTGTGGCACATTCTAAGGCTAGTGGGTCTTCTTATGGGTACCTACTGTTTCCACATGTCACTTATATATGAAATTTAATTTATTACCATCACTGATTGCACGACCCTTAAATTGTTTGCACTAGTCCATATCCATGCATTATATTCAGGGGTTGAAATAGACCGAGTGAAGTTGGATTTTGCAATTCTTGAGTTTGGTTTGTTAAAAAAATTGAAGTTTGATTTATGATTGATTTTTTTTAAAAGTCGAGTAATCTTTATAAAAGTTTAGTACAAACTATCAGATTATTTTCAAATAAACAATCATAATATATTTTAATAAATTAACAAACTAATATATTAATGAAAGTAATAATTTTTATATATTTAAGATAATATTTTGAAGAATTTAATTTTATATGATATCATATTTTATTTTAATTCTATTTTATTATGATATATTTAAATGTAATAAAAAATTAATGTAAAATTACATGATTAAATTACTAAAACGTTAGAAAATTTATAATTAACATAAAGTTGAAAAACCACATATAATAATAATAATAAAAATAATATTTATAATTACTTAAGTAGTTAATATAGACTTAACATGTTTTTTATTTATTTTAATTTTTTTTATGGTTAGTAGCGTAACCTTTTTAAGTAAATTGATTTTTTTTAAAATCTTAATATAATTTATTTATAAAAAAAAAAAACTGCTCTAATCTAGACCTTTTATAAGTTAGGCCATATAGTTCCTGTGTGAATGTCTATTCCCATAATTATATTTATGGTCTATATGCATCACTCTAATGTTTTAGCCATAAATCATGCATAACTATATCTTGATTCTTGAGTTTAAAATTAGGATTTGATTGTAGATCATATAATAAATCATGAGGATTATTTCTGTACCTAACTCATTTTTAGTTAATAAAGATTTTTTTTTTTTCATTTTATTTGAGTATTGGTACGCTAATTAGTTATCGATTATTGTATAATTGGTTGGTTAATAGATAAGCATGTCCTTACTTTGGAAAGAAAAAGTCTAGCAGAATAGTAGCACTTAAATGATCGAACTAGTGGGCTTACAAGTTGAAAATTTCACAAGTCACTAACACCCGATAGAGATTCACACATGTGGTCCAGTATTTCATTTGCACTAGATAGATGTAACTTATATATGATGCATTTGATAACAATAGACAAAAAAATATTGAATATTCAACTCTACACGACAGCTTTTTGTACTTTATTGTATTTGATAATTATTGCATAAAACAAATAATTTTATACTGTATTTTATTTAATATGTTTATGCATTGAACAAAATAATATAATTTTTTACTATAATATTTTTACTGATATATATAATATCAAATGAGATGAGTTTTATCATGATAAGATGATAAAGTTAAATATTGGTCACATAATCATTTATGAGTGGAAAAAAGTAATGTGTTACTTAAATAACTCTTAATCATAACAATTTATAAAAGAGTAGAGAGAGAGAGAGAAACATGAAAGTAGAGAGAGATACGAAGAAGATAAAGGAGAGATATATGAGAGTAGAGAGAGACAAGAGGGAGAGAAACAAGGGAGAGTTGAAAGATAATAACTTTTAGTCAAAAATAAAAAAGATATTTTGGTATTTTTGATAACTTGTATTTAGGATAAAAAGTTGTTCCATAGTTTAGTGAAGAACAATAATTCATGTTTTTATCAAATCTCTTGCTCCTTGTTTTGTCAAATACTATGACCAATTTCTAAATCAAACATGGTGCAATAAAAGATTTCCAATCTAATCTCTTATTTTTTAGTAAATCAAACACATCCATATTTAAGAAGAAAAAAAAAAGATATAACTAATTATATTTGAATTTAGGGTTGCTAGTGTTAGTAGGTTATACATATATTTCTTTTCCACTCATTAGAGTTAATCATGTTCGAGATACTGTAAATACTAATTGCGAATACATTTTTTAGTGTGGATTCAATATGTGGTTCACCACATTATGCAAGCTTTCAAGTGCTCACTAGATATAATTTGGATTGAAATGCAGGATTCGTGTTAGTGGTTAGGTTATACTTAATATGTAGGGAGATTAGGAATGATTTTAATTTTACTCAAAAGGTGTCTCTATGTAGTAGGAGATTTAGTTGAACATATTAAATTTATATTTTGGAGATTGTTATTGATAAATATCAAAATTAGTATATAGAGTTATTGTATTCAGATGGACTTGAGCGATATATGCCATCCAACAATAATGATAATGTTAAGTTTGAAATTTTATAAGTTTGATTTATTCGAAAAAAAATAGTTTATAAGTTTGATTTATTAGTTTTTCAAGTAAATTAAATGACAAGAAATGTGAACACAAAATAAAACAGTAAAATTAAAGTGTTAGGATTAGATTTCATCAATCTTATTTTCTCGTATCCTAATAATTAAACATGCATCTTCTCTATTACACATCAATAACACATTGTCACTAATCAAGCATATTAATTCCTTAATGAGATGATAATCAATATTTTTTCCTATACATCAATTCCTCAAATGTTTAATAAAGAAGTTTGCACTAAACACTAATGTTTTTTGACTATTAAACCTAATCATAATCCTAGAAATCAAATTCAATGAATGATTTATCCTAAATCAAGATTCAAAAGATTATTTTTTAATAAAACTTCAAATGAAAGATCAAATTATAGGTGATCAAACTATAACAAACATGAAGGACAAGGATAAACAATTGAAATTTATGCATATATAACTAGAACACATATGTAAAAATCACAAGAGTTTATGAGACTTTGATAGATTACCTCTAATCCCAAGAGAGAGAATTAGCTATGCATTGTCATGATAGCCATCAAAATAAACAACAAAGAATATCTTAAATATTGAGATCCAACTTATATGTTCTGTCTTTCTTGTCACTATCATTTATGATCTAAAATATCTCGAGAAATTCCTTTGTTTTGAGTCAATTTGTCTTTTATAGTGATAAGGTAAGTGAAATTTCACACAACGAATATATTTTTTCTAAATGAATTTGAGTTTACTTCATGGTAAAGAATTTGGAGATGATCATATTGTCTTAATTGTCGCTCAATGAAATTGCTTTTCAATTTGTTTTTGCTCTCTTACTAAATTTGGCTTAACAAATCTCCTTTTACTAAGTGATTTTGTTCCTGATTTGGCCTCTTTGCTTTTCTTAGCTCTTTCTTTCACTTATCTACACAAAGCAAGAGTTAAAGATGTAATTATCCAACTTTCTCAAGAAATAACCATTACTAACCAAATATATATATATATATTTGGTTTAGCATGTTAATCCAATTTTTGGTTATTAAACAAGCTTAATATTATTGTTAACCAGTAACACATAAAATGGCACTCCCTTTATTTGGGAAAAAATTGTAACAAAATAACTGACACTCATAATTTAAAAAGCGACATTAATAATATTTTTCCAATTGTATGTACCTCTAATTACTATTACATGCATATATTCTCAATTCAATATATGTACATATACTCCATTTTGAGCATTTTGGTTGTTTATGTCCTAGTAAATTAAATAGGAAGGTTCAATATTATCTCTTTTGGATGACCACTGTTTGGCTCATATGGCTTCATAGGAAATGGAGTTTTAAAGTATGAAGTATAAGTAAAAAAAATATTTATTCGTTATATTAATTTTTAATGAAATATATCAATTTTTCTAATATATTTTTAATATATATTTTATTTTAGAGAGAGTACAATCTAAGAAAAATGTGGAACTATGTATGATACGGTGGAACAAATCAAAATGTGTTACTTGGGGGTGAGTTGCTCTTAAGGCATGTGGACTATGTGATTGTGAATTTTCCAATTAGTAATATAATCTTATCTTGTGTTTTGTGTAGTCTTTTTTATCGCTTGACAACTTGTAAATGGGTTTGAGTACTCATTGCATTCATTTTGTTAAATATAATTTTTTTATTCAAAATAATAAGCTTAAAATTAAATTTTTTTTATTTTTATAAATATATTATATTTTTATTTTAATCAATCTAAAAAATTTTCTTTCAACAATTGTTTTTTATTAATAATATTTGTCTTTGTGTATCATTTGAATTTTTAAATGATTTTCTGCAAACATATTAATAATATTATAAAAATCTCTCATACAAAAATTTAAATTTATTTCAACAAAAGATGAATTAAATATAAATTTTTAAACGTTAAAAACTTAAAAGATTATATTTAATTTATTCCTAGTTAAAAAATTTTATTTTTTTGTAAAAGAGATTCTTATAATATTCTACAATATACCAAAAAAATCATTATAAAATTTAATAGATATATATGAATTAATTAAAAAGCAGAGACTAAAATTGTTGATGAAAAATATTTGAGAGATTATTATTTGAATTTTTTTTAAAAAGAATAAAAATGAAATATAACATATTTCTAGGAAGAAAAAAACTTATCTAATAAAAAAATCATAATAATGATATATACATATATATATATATATATATCAATTTTTAATAAATATTTATAATTTAATAAATGTATTATTATTTTTCTTTCTTTTTATAAATTTTTTTATCCGTACGAAATTATCAAATTTATCATTATTTTGAGAAAGTATAATAGTAGCAAGTAAGTCCACTACGTACCTATTAAATCTCAGGACCATATTCGAGGCCCCTTAGAATTCTATTATATCATGCAAATAAATCTGCCATCCCTTTCTAGAAGCAAGGGTGCCAGTTATGGTCACTGTCTAATTAACACAATATAAATGCATATTAATTGATTGATTTATAGACATGTTAAAGTATCTATAAAGAACTTGTTCATTCAGAGATAACCTGCAGGTAGAAAAAAAAAGGAGGGTTTTGCCGACTATGAAATAAAAAATTACTCTTTCCATTCTTTGATAATTGTCGGTTTTTTTATACATACTAAAACAATCGATAAATTTTTTATTATTTTGATATTTTTATTTTTATTTTTTAATGTCATTAATTTTGTTTATTATTTTTTTATATTTCTTTTTCAACAATAAATAATTAAAAATATTATGAATTAATCAATAATGAATTTTGCATTGAAATTTTAAAATGAAAATTAAATAAATAAAAAATTCTGCAAATGTGACAATTAAAAAAAAATTAAATTTTTAATTAAATAAATATCATAAATTATTAGAAAAAATACAAAGAATACTTCATCTCTTACATCAATAACGGTCCAAATCCAACATTTTCTATAAAAGATTACGAAGTTTCTACTTCTGAATATACCATGGGGTAAAATATTATTATAGTTGTCCTGAAAAAAAAAAAAAAAAAACAGCTAACGGTGATTGCTTATTAGCCATTGCAAAAGTCAGCTTTATCTCAAATTTACATTAAATGATATGTTTTGTGTTTTATGGAGAGACTTTAAAAGCTATGATAATATTTGAGCCTTCCCATTGTAGCTACATTGAATGCTACGCGGTTTTGAGTGGTACACAACATACACTATAGTAGTAAAGGTATATTTCCACAGCTGAGCCATAAGGTGAATAATAATTAATTATAGCTTTTTTCATCCTTCAATTTAATGCTCTTGCTGGCAAATTTTGACTCTTGCTTTTTCTCTTTTACTTGTTTAAGTCAGCTTCCTAGTTGCTTATACACCCCCCTCTATACCCCCCTTTACCCTTTCTTTTTAGCTATATATTTACACCAAGCAAAGGTTAGGCTTAGAGTACACTTTCCTTAGAAAACCTATCAAGTCAAGAGGTTTTAGAGAAACAAATATAAAAGAGAAGAGAAGAGAGGAATATTTTTTTTTAGTATAGAAAATTATATTAAGAAAAATTTAAAGCAAAAGTGAAACAAAAAGACATGGGAAGACCACCTTGTTGTGACAAAGAAGGTGTTAAGAAAGGACCATGGACTCCTGAAGAAGATATCATACTTGTTACTTATATACAAGAACATGGTCCTGGAAATTGGAGGGCGGTTCCTACAAAGACAGGTTCAATACAATTAAATTTAATCTTATACACTTTTTTATTTATTTATTGGATTTTTCTTTGTTTTTTTTTTCTATATCATAGATCATCAAAATAAGACAATTCCTTTTTTTTTTTGTGTGTGTGTGTAAAATTTAAAATAGGATCACTTTGATCAAATATCAATGTTTTCATGAATTAATATTTTAGGCTTTATTTTTTTTATTACTTTATTATTTTTATTTATTTATTGGAATTTACTTTGTTCTATGTTTTATGTCATAGATCAACAAAATAGGACAAATATTTTTTTTTTGTTTTTTTTTTTTGTAGAATTTAAATAGATAATTTTGATCTAAGAGCAATGTTTTCATGAATTATTAATTTAGGTTTTATTTTCTTTAGTACTTTATTAGATCTGAGGTTATTTATTTCATTTTTTTGGTTTTATTTTTCAGGGTTGTCAAGATGTAGCAAAAGTTGTAGACTTAGATGGACTAATTACTTGAGGCCAGGAATCAAAAGGGGTAACTTCACTGAACAAGAAGAGAAGATGATTATCCATCTTCAAGATCTTTTAGGAAATAGGTAACCTTTTTCTTCATTTGTAAAAAAAATTAAATTAGCAACTAAAATTTGTATTTAAAGAAATAATATGTAAGATATGTTTATAATTTCGTCATAAAATTTAATTACAAAATAATTAGTTTCTAATTTTTATGTTAATCCTATATTATTTAATATAGTTTTAAACACGCACCTTAGTTAACTACTAGTAATTTCAAATATTTTTTTGAGGCAGTTTCGAAGATTTGTTATTAACTTATTTTAGTATTTGATTTTTTGGGAGCTTCTAATTTGGAGATAGATGGTTGGAAGAAATACTAAGCTGGTCACAACATGAAATAAAGTTATTTGAGCATATTCAAAAAAATATATACAAGTATTTAATTATTTTAAAAATACAAATAATTTAATTTTATCTTCTACTATTTTTTATTTTTTTTATACTTATTTAAATAGTGTGTCCACAGTTGACGACTCTGTCATAAAATTTAATTACGAAGGAATTAGGGTCGGATTTATTTTTTCTATTTTTAATTTTTGTGGCTAATTTTATATATATTTTTAATACAGTGTTAATTAGGTTAATTAATTTTTTTTATTATTAAATTATTTGTTTATTGACATGTCATAACCAAATTACATTGATTATGTAACAGATGGGCTGCAATAGCTTCATACCTTCCACAAAGAACAGATAATGACATAAAAAATTATTGGAACACTCATTTGAAAAAGAAGCTGAAGAAATTGCAAACAGATAATAATTCTGAAGGAAATTTTGAAGATGAAAAATTTTCATCATCATCATCACAAAGAATTCCAAGAGGTCAATGGGAAAGAAGGCTTCAAACAGATATTCAAATGGCTAAAAAAGCTCTTAGTGAAGCACTTTCACCACAAAAACCAATATCTTCAAATTTTTCATCATCAATGTCTTCAAATATTAAAGAACAACCTCATCAATCAATTTGCTATGCTTCAAGTGCTGACAACATAGCTCGTTTATTAAAGGGTTGGATGAAAAATCCACAAAAATCATCTAAAAGTTCTTTGACTCAAAATTCATTCAACAATTTTGTAGTTTCAGCAGGGACTGATACTGCTTCTAGTGGAACAAAGTGTGGTGAATATTTGTCTGAGACCTTTGAATCTTTGTTTGGTTTTGAGCCTTTGGAGTCTTTTGAGTCTTCAAATTCTGAATTCTCTCAATCTTTGTCACCTGATCATGCAAGTACTATTTTACAAGATGAGAGTAAGCCTGATCATATTGCTAATGAAATGCCATTTTCTTTGCTTGAGAAATGGCTTCTTGATGAGGCTAGTTGTCCTGACAAAAATAGTGTTAGGTTATGGTGATGCTTTCAAGCTTTCTAGAATATTGGTTTTTTGTTGTGAAATATATATGTCTTGGACTTTTTTTATTTTATATATTTTTGTTTTATCAGCGTTTTTATATGACGAATTGTTCGGAAAAATCCGAGTTCGATTAATTCTGACGGAAACAATTCTTAGTCAGATTTTACTTATTACTTTGTAGTTGAACTCTGGATTGTCGGATCTTTATCTTTGTGAATTACTTCATATGAAATGTAATATACACAAAAATGGTAGTTGAAAAGTTGATATATTTAGAATAAATTCTTAATCAGATACATCAACCTTTCAACTATTATTTTTGTTTATACGCGTTCGGTGTATAAGGTTTAGAAAAAAAAAGAAGTTTTTTCTATTGGAAAGGTCTCATCGATCTTTGCTTTATGTCCTTGGTAGTATTTTGTTCTAGATGTGTATATTTTACTTTTAACATGATTACTATTAATTTCAACTTAGATGTGTATATTTTGTTTTAGACTTTTTTATATATATTTTTGTTTTATCAGCATTTTTATATATATGACGAATTGTTCGGAAAAATCTGAATTCAATTTATTCTGACAGAAACAATTCTTAGTCAAATTTTACTTATTACTTTAAAGTTGAATTCTAGGTTGTGAAACCTTTATCTTGAAATATAATACATGCAAAAATAGTATTTGAAAAATTGATATATCTAGACTATTATGTTTATTAGATAAATCAACTTTTCAATTATAATTTTTGTTTATACATAATTCATTACGGTGTATAAAATTTAGAAAGAAAAAAAAAAGTTTTTTCTATTGAAAATGTCTCATCAATCTTTGCTTTATGGCCTTGATAGTATTTTGGTTCTAGATGCGTATATTTTACTTTTAACATGATTACTATTAATTTCAAATATTGGTTCTCTTAAAAGATTAATTATTTCAAAATTTAAATTATATATAAATAATTTAAAACTATAATAAATAAATTATATATTAATTAGATATTTTTATTTACTTATATGAAATTGTTTAGTTATAAATTATTTATTTATCAGATATATATTTTTTAATTATTTACTTTAAGTTCTTCTTAATTAAAATTATTTTAAATTAAATAAATTACTTTAAATTTTTAATAATATTTATTTTAATTGTAATTATAATAATGAAAGTAAAATTGAGATAAAAAATAATAAACTATAAACTAGTTGAATTAAGTTATAAAAGAAAGATATAAGCTATAAATAAATAAAGACTATTACCAAAAGAAAGACATAAGCTATAAGTTTGTCTTATGACGTCATAGTTCTTTCAATTTCGAATATAAGTAACAACAATTTTAAATTGTATAAATCTAAAATATTAGGAAATTTCAATTAATTATAATACATTACAATACAAACAAATTATTATTAAAAGTTCTAGCAACAAATCAGTATAAAAATCTATACTAATACGTGAAATCCATTAAAATTTCTGATATGACTACATTATTAGGATAAATATTATATATATCTTCAAACATATTAAAAAATTTAGGACCCAAAAAAATCTGTGTTACTTGTTATAAAAATATTTATCAAATTTAGGAATACAAATTTTCATACTGTTACACTATTACTTTAATTATTTTCAATATATGTTAATATTAATTATAAATATATCACTATATTTTAAACACGTTTAATTATAAGAATAGATGTAGGGATATCTAATGTAGTCTTTGTCGAAAGGTGGACTTTACTTTTTTAATAAATTTTAATAAAATATTATACTTGTTCAGCATTTTTTATTACTACAAAATTTATTTTTTATTAAAAACAGTGTACGACCATAATTGGACTCTTCTTTGAAAGGTCCATAATAAATTATTATTTTAATTTAAAGTGTATATTTTAATCCAACCCGAACTATGTAGTTTACAACAATGTTTCATAGTATCAAATTAAATATAATAAAAATTATGTATTGAATATCGATCTCTCAAAAAATAATATAAAGGTTAATTTTTACTATTTTTTAGTAAAAACTGAATTTTATAATAATAAATTATAAAAAAAAAATATACTATTTTTTTAAAATTTATTAAAAATAACGAAATTTACTTTTAAATCGAGACCTCATAGAAAAATATTTTAAATTATGAATTACAATCTTTCTTATAGATATAGAAAAGTAAAATAAAGAATGTTACTCATAAATTAAATTTATATTTAATATTAAGAAAAAATTTATAAAAATAATTTACTTCATGTCAAAATTTATTAAAAATAAATATATGTAAAATATTTCATCATATTTTATGCAGAACTGTTATAGTATTTTTATAATGATAGTTTTCAGTATTGTATGCCTATTGATAATTTTATTTATCTGAATATTTTTTTAATATATCATAACCATCTTTCATACCAATTTTTAATTGAATTTAGATTGTATACACAATATATGAAATAATTACATATCTGATAACATCTTATCATATGTAGCACTATTATTTCCATAAATATCTGTCTATGTACTCATTTGATAAAAGTACGGAAACATTTTGACTGACTTTTTTAAACTCTTATTGATTAATTTATTATTGTGTATATAAGTTCATTGTTTTTCAATGGATATATAAATTCATTATTGTTAATTTATTAATCATACAATAATACAATAAAACTACACTTTTGGATTTTAATTAATTTAGCTCATATAATATTTATAATTGTACAATTTATATAAAATTCTGTTATCATGTAATATTTATGAACAGTATACATAATCATTCAATTTTAGTGCAATTTAATTCACACAATATTTATATGTGTAAAAATTATATGAACATGCAATTTATTTTGTATGAATTGATCATACAAGTGGTTAAGATACAATGAATATAATACCTTTTTTTCATAATATATTTATAAAAGTTATTATAAATTTCCAAATATTTAATTTAAAATAGTTTTTGTAAATTTTTAAATACATTTGTTAAAAGAAAATATATAAATTTTTTCAACATTACTATGATTATGAATTAAACTTCGTATATTAGTATTACAAAACTCATTTATAATGTCTTCAACTAATTCATATTATTTACGTATATTTTTGACCAGATGTCTTTTCAATATTTTCTTTGATAATTATATAATAAGATTATTGTATATATTTTTTAAATGAGATTATATATATATATATATATATTTTAAATATATATTATATTAAAATTAAAGTATTTAATAAATTTTTTAAATAGATTATATTTAAAATATTATTAAATATTATAAAAAATATATAATTTAAAATTAATTTTATATATTTATAGTAATTTCAATATTATGGTTGTAGAATATCAATATATATATATAGTACTATTATTACTGATGTATCTTTTATTTCAAAATACAACATATCATTTGTTTAGATAATAATATAGACAAAGTTTTATATAGGTTAAAATTATTATAATTTTAAATTATTTTTTATAAAACAAATCTTATAAAGTTATTTTTTATTGAGTTATTTTTTTATAAGATTTAAATAAAAAAAATAAAAAATATTTGATTAATATAGAAATTTGAAAAATAGATTGTTATATAGTTAGTAAGATAATAAATATAAATAATAGATATAATTAATATTCAACCCAAAACACATGTATTAGCTATTAATTTACATGTGAGCGGTGTAAATTTTTTTTTTGACAATGTAGTTCCATAGCATAGTTCTATTCTATCTAAGTCATCAATCAAACTAATCAAATTTAAAATATTGAATTGTGAAAGAATACTAGATAAATAACTATTTTATCTTATAGACAACGGTTCATCCATTGATTGTACAAAATTAATTAGTTTTAAATCAATCTTAAAACGATGCAGTTGAAATTAGATTATTTAATAAAATTTTATTAATGTGTGTCGGATGTTTTATATAAATTCATTCTTTTTTTTATGGTTATACAAATTAATTTATTAATCATATAATCAAAATACAGTTTTAGATTTTAATTAATTTAGGTCATATAATATTTATAATTGTACAATTCATAGCAAATTAATTATGTGATCATATAATATTTATGAATAGTACAATTCATATAATATTTTGTATGAATTGATCATATAAATCAAAATTTGTTATAAATATTTTTCATATTTGACAATGAATATAATATCTTTTTTTCTCATAATAATATAAAAGTTATTATAAAGTTCCCAAATACTTATAATGGAAGAACAACTTCTCACGACTTCTTTGAATTCTCACTCTTTCGTCTTCTTTTTATCTCTGTACTGCTAGATTTTTTTCTTTAATCTAGAAAATACGGGAATAGATATACATATTTTATATGATAATAAATATAAGTAATAAATATAATTTAATATTACAAGACATTTACAGTAGTTATTCAGCGCTTACACAGTTGATCGAGTACAAATACGATAAACTCTTGCCTCATTCGATAACTAATTAAATGTATCCGACAATCCTCATATCTCACAACATGGTGTGAATCTATCTAACTATATCAACAAACTGCTCATCAATTCAAATACACTCGTAATATCTAACATGTCTAATATTTAACCTATGTCTAATATCCCATGATATCTAACCATCTCTAATATTTAAATATGTCTAATATTATCTCATCTTAAATATAACATAAACAATGGTACATTCATGATTTCATTTGAATTGATTAATTGTAAATTAGTATCTGGTCCATTAACACTATTTATTAGTTAAAATTAGAGTATTTAATAATTGTTTTCTACGATATTATATTTAAAATATTATTAAATAATATAAAAAATATATTTAAAATTAATTTCATATATTTATAATAATTCTGTATCAATGTTAGGATTATATAATATTAATATCATCTTCTTACCTCTGTTAAATTGTTGGTTCATTTTCAATTAATATATATAAAAGTATTTCTCACGACTTCGTTTGAGTTTTCACTACTCTTTGGTCTTCTTTTTATTATGTGCTGCTAGATTTTTTGCTTTAATTTAGAAAAGACGAAAATGGATGTTTATATATTTTATACGATAATAAATATAAATAATACATATAATTTAATATTCTAAGACATTTATAAGCTGTTATTCAGCGCTTACATAGTTGATCGGCTGCAAATACGATAAACTCTTGTCTCATCCGACAACCTAGTTCGATGATATGAAAATCCTCATATCTCATAACATGGCATGAATCTGTCTAACTATATGAACAACCCGCTCATCAATTCATAATACACTTGTGATATCATGTCTAATATTTAACCATGTCTGATATCCCATGATATCTAACCATGTCTAATATTTAATTATGTCTAATATTATCTCATGTTAAATATAAGATAAACAATGGTACATCCATTATCTCATTTAAATTGATCGTAAATTAGTCTCTAGTCCATTAACACTATTTATTAGTTAAAATTAGAGTATTTAATAATTGTTTTCTACGATATTATATTTAAAATATTATTAAATGACATAAAAAAAATATATTTAAAATTAATTTCATATATTTATAATAATTTTATATCAATGTTAGGATTATATAATACTAATATCATCTTCTTACATCGGTTAAATTGTTGGTTCATTTTCAATTAATATATATAAAATATTAATAATTTATTTTTTATTTTAAAATACAAATTAGTTTTTTTTTCATTAACATATATCATGATAAAAAAAACAAAAATTCAATATAATATTAACAGTGATCGAATAGCCACTTGTCACTCTTTTATCTTCATCTTATGTCTGGATTGCTGGATTTTTCCTTTATTTCACACAAAAATACAATAATCAATAATATAATAATAAATATATCAATGATTATATGGGATATTCTATTTGGACGATTCAATTTTTGTATTTAAAAAATAAGAATGAAATGGAGCAATGTAGAATTTAAGTGGTTAAGATGATTATATTTTAAATTAATTAACTTGATATGTTCCATTGTTTATCAGACGATGGATTTTTCAAACACAATATGGTCTCCAATCTAAAACAAACAAAGCAATTTCTACACTTCCTTCTATACAAAGTTTCAAAAGGTGTCATTCCAATACTAGAATAGTAGCTAATATTGTATGTGAACTTAAAAAATGGCCATTAATTCAATTGATCAATAATTACATTGATCGCATCACATCTAGACAAACTTTGAGGAAATAATGATACAAATTTCGTAACTATGATATCCCATTTCCATTTAGGTATCTTTAATGTTGCAATTAGAATTCACAATGAATCGAACCAACTCAAAAATAGTTTGAGATTCAATTTGATAATTAACTTGTTGAACTTGGTTCATGAACCAAATGCATCGAACTTGGATTGAAAATTGAACTCACTTAATAAATGAGTTGAACTTGAGCTATGTATAATTCAACTTGTTTAGCTCATGAACTAACTTGATATATATATATATATATATATATATATATATATATATATATATATATATATATATATATATAAATACAAAAATATGA
>NC_021162.2:2506084-2532520 GCF_000331145.2 Cicer arietinum
AAGAAATTTGACATGAGGAGTTGTACAAAGAAATTATTTTAGGTGTAATAGTATTAAAATGCTTGAAGATGATGTTGAACACATTATAGATGTCATTTTGAAAGGAAATACAAATCAATTTAAAAACTATTATTAAGATGTTCTTTATATTATTTGAAAGCTATTAAATAGACATACAACTCAAATTTTTTTATAAGAAAACCAAATTCGGTCTCTGAAAAATTTGTCAACAAGTCTAAGGTTGGATATTGCTCAAATCAAGTGCTACATAAAATGATATTATTTTGAGATAAAACTTGTGTCATTTAAAAGTTAGAAACAATGTATATAATTCTTATTTATATCATGAAGTTAAATCAAATAGTTTTAAAAGTTGTATTAAGCTCAAAGTTGATTATTTAGTTATGTTCAACACTTAGAAATCTCACACTCATAAAACTCTCTCCAACTTCACTATTGAAAAATATATTATCTTAAACTATATAAGGAGTGCACTACCAACACATGAGATAATCAAGAGTAATGAAAAATTGATCTAAAAGATTGATCTTTGAGGCCAATTTAAATTATATATGAAAGTGTTGTTAAACACAAGAAATTGAGGTTTGAATTGTGTTTTTGGTTTCTTTTAGTTACTTCGATTTCTCTACAAAAACTGTTCTTTATCAAAACATTCAACTTACTTTTATAACCAGGTTTAGACAGAGTAAGAGGATAAAGGACTAAGATTGAATCATAAAGAACTAAGATGCGAGAAATAGAAGAGGATAAAAGAGACACATATAATTTATACTAGTTCACAACAAACTCTTGCTACATCTAGTTTTGCCCTTACAAAGAGAATTTGTCTCAGTACAATCGATGGCTTAATCCACTATTTCCATAAATATCATACAACTATTCTTTACTCTGCCTCTTCAGGCTTTAAGTATCTCTTCATCTTCATCAGATGGCTCATTAGAGTCATCCCGAGTATCCATTAGATCGCTCTTCCTTCCTCAGAAGTCTTTCTTTATAGAAATTCCTTTTCCAAACTTAGGACATTATAATTTGGAGTGTCCCGGTTCTTTGCACTCATAGCAAATGATTCATTTCTTTCCTGATTTGTCTTTTCTATTTCTAATATATCTTGATCGTGTGAATTATTTTATGGGAGTTGTTCTATTTCTATCATTCCACACGTGTTGGAATTTCTTTGAAATGAAAGACAACTCTTCAACATCTGAGTCTTAACTCTAGTCATTAGAGTCACTTTCATTTGATTATTCCCTAGCTTGCTTGCAGAGCCTTAAAATTATTTTTCTTGCCCTTAGATTTTAGAGAAAGAAATTTTGACTTTTTCTTTGGTTTGTCCTTAACTAGTTCAATACCATATGATCTAAGTGAACTCATCAGCTCTTCTAGAACCCAGTTGTCGAGATCCTTAACTTCTTGAATAAATATTTCCTTTGATCCCCACTTGCTTGGAAGACTCCTTATAATATTTTTTTAACATGATCAACTATTGTATAACTCATTTTTAGAACTTTCGGCCCATATACTAAGGTTTAGAATCTAGAGAACATCTTCTTCCATTTGGAAAAACTCGTACTTTCTAACTAGACGACTTTTCTTTGCCTCCTACACTTGGTTGCTTCCTTCGTTGTTAAGACATAAAGTATAAAAAATGCCTTTAGCCGTTCTATTTCTTTGTTGTTGCAATTGTTAAATTCTTTGAACGTGATTGCATTCATCATAAAGGTTATAGCCTTATGGTGTATTTTGCTTTGTTTGTTATGATCAACAGTCAAATCTTTTTAGATATTTCATCTCCAACTTAATTTTTGAGAGCTTCATAGCCATCCTCTAAGAGAGAGATATCACAAAATCAATTTATCCCGGTTCACCACCAATGAGGTAGTTACATCCAGTTCCTTCACTCTAAAGGATTTAATAATAACACTTTTGTAACACAATTACATATATGTGTCATATGCCACTTTAAATACTTTATTAACCACAAAATGCAAGTTATTAACCACTTATTAAACATAAATATCATTAACCACTAAATTGCACGACATTAACCACTTTAGTGGTTAACAAGATATATGTTAAATAAGTGGTTATTGACTTACATTTTTTCATCTGTAGATAGGGTGAGAAATACAACCAGAAACTCACACACAACTGTGAGGTCTCATGTTCAAACCTGAGGTACATGATGCTCAATCTAACAATTGTGTCATTTGTTAGTTGAATTATGACTTAATGACTTACATTTTAGTAGTTAATGAAATATTTAAAGTGGTTAATGACATACACTAGTATATCTATCATAAAAAGATGTCTCAATTATTAAAAAATGGATTAATAAAGTTTTTGTTCCTATATAAATACCATATTTATTTTTTAGTCATTCTAATTTTTTTTTTCAAACAATGGTCAATCAAATATTTTCTGTAAAAAAATTTGGTCATTGCTTCTAAATCAATTCATGTGTATTTTATGAACTTTTGAACAATTTTTTGCGTGCATGTTTAAAACATTAGAAGAATCTCTCTCACACAAATTTAGAAATTTTATCAATGGATGAATTATATATGATTTTTTTTTTAGCTTTTAGTGGTTAAAATTCATATTTAATTTATATTTTATTAAAAAAAATTAAATTTTTGTATGAGAGAATTTTATAATATTATAAATATACATGAAGAAAATCATTCAAAAATTTGAATGATACACATGAGTTGATTTAAAAGCAGAGATCAAAAAATATTTGAAAACCATTGTTAATTTGAAGAAATAATTTAAAGGGTCTAAAAATAAAATATGATATATTTATAGGGATACAATATATTTAATTCTTAAAAAAGAAGGTACAATTGCTCATGCGGTCTATCAACTTAATTTTAGATAACACTTCAGTCATTTATCTTCTTTTTTTTCTCCCGATTTGGTCTTTTATTTAATTTTATTACAAAATTTCAAAAATATAAAGAATAAAAATATGAGTTTATTTGAAGATTTGAGTTATAAAATTTGCATTATATTGAAGATGATAATTAATTTTATGAGTTTTGTTTGAAAATTTTGATAAATTTTTGTAAAAAAAGATAAAATTGTTAATATTTTAAATATAAAAGATCAAATTGTTTATTTAAAATTAAATAAATAACTACATCAAAAAAAAAGTGTTATCTAAAATTAAGTTAAAAAACCGCATAAACAATTAAATCAAAATAATAATATTCACCGTATTTTAAGGTCTCGAATATTCTTTCAAATTTTGGTGTTTAAAATAATATTTTTATTTTTTTAGTTTTTGTTTTGCTTTAGTTTATATGTATAAACTTTAATTTCTTTTGTTTGTAGAAGCAGGTTGTAAAAGTACTACTCTTTTACAAAATAATCGTGATTCAGAGTTGGAGCTTCCTACTTGATTCTCTTTTACATTGTAGGCCTACTCGATCCCTTTGTCAACGTGTATTAAATATGCTATCTATCTATCAAGAACAACTCAAAAGTCCTACATCAAAATATAACCACAAAAAATAATTATAAAAAGAAGAAAATTGGTTTTATTATGGATAATTAATTAATTAGACTTAATAAGACATATAAAATGATTGTACTATAGAATGGTAAAAAAATAACCCAAACTCATCTATTGTGATTATATAAGTTCTACTTTATAACTTACTAAAATATATCTCATTTTTATCTCTCACTTACCTCATATTAATCTCCACTAGGGGACAATTTGGAAGGTGTCACTTGAATAACAAGTGTCACTGTAGACAATGTGAAAGGTTAGGGATGACAACATTATGTAAACAAGACACTTCAAGTTGATGAACTAGTTTAATAAATTGAAGTCATATCTTGGTAGTTAGCTTTGTCTCGAGGGTAACTAAATTAGACAAAGTTTATGAGCACCCAATTGAACATCGTTTAATCGATATCTCTAACATCAACCTCTCAAAAATGGTTTAATGATACACCTTTACTATATTTAGTAAAATATAATTATAAATATAATATTTTAATAAAATTTAAAAATAACTTAAAATAAAAAAATTTGTTATATTTAAATACAAATACGATACTAGTATTAGATACTGATATAAGATACTGATACATGTATAAATATAATATTTTAAAAAAATAAATATTTGTATACGTTAATCAAAAATCATTATTATTTTTATATAATTTAATTAAAAGAATTAGATTCTTTAATTTGCAATATAAAATTATAATAAAAATTTAAAAATTCACAAATTATGTTTGAATACACCAACAAATAACTATGCTCAAATGAATTATTTTTTAACGGATGCTCAAATGAATTATGTTATTATAATATTAATCTTTCTCTAGTTTCTTATAAAGATAGATATATGATTACTTTTTTTTTAAAACTAATTAGTATATATAACTATGCAAGCTGTCAAAGAAAGCAATATATGAAGTCACATGGGATACTAAATGCAGAATAGGTTGGGTTCTGAAGGGCGTCACATGATTCTGTCTTTATGAAGCAAGCATTGGTTGTTAGCTTTTTTGTTTGCAACTTCCAAATAAGCATTAGTTTTGGTAGTGCTTTTCTCTTTCACTTGAAATATAATTAACTTGAGGCGGTGTAAATTCTAATATATTAGTTCAAAATATACATAAATATGTTTGGAGAACATTTATTTCAAAATGGTGATGCCATATACCTCTCAATGTTGAAATATATGTTGTTAATTAGTGGGGACCCAAATAATTTCATGTGGTATTCAGCTAAGATCAGCTGCAATATGGAGCCCCTATTTTATGGAATTAAAGAGCTAATTCATTGTCTTAGAGTTGGACTAATTAAATTAAATTAACATTACAAATCCAAAGTGGCGTATCTATTGATTTTGTATCAATAGGAACCTGATTTTATTTAATTTGCTTGGTAAGTACTCATTGGACATGAATTGAGTTTGGCTCAAGAATATAATCTTCCGGGCCACTTTTAAATAACCTAATCTTCTTTTTTTTCTTTTCTATTGTGGAGTATGAGAGATGATCAGGACCAACAACGAGTCAAATGTCTCAAGATCTATAAGAAACTTTGACACTACATTTTCTCTCAAAATCTCAAAGCATTAAGTATATGAGTCATCACTCTTATATATCAAATATTTAGCTCATTATTAGTCAATGTGAGATTTAATCATTTACACGTGAACCTAACAATGTTCTTATCAAATGTGAGTTTCTCACATAATATACTTGTACCACTCTCATTACCAATGATACTTGCCTCTAGACTACACATTCAAAAAAACTTTTCATATAAGGATCCAACATTAGAATCCACCTCCTGTTCCCCTACCAAGTCGAACAATAGATGTGATATCACATGTTGTGGAGTCTGAGAGTGCGGGAACAACAACAACTCAAATGCTACAGGATCCACAAGAGATTTTAAAACTAATATTTCCATCATGAAAACAAAAAAGTTTTAATGGTTCATTTTAAGGATTTTACTTAATATGAACGTGAATTTGAATCTCTATTTTTGGTATCTGGTGACTTTAGTATATTTTAGAAAAAGATTGATGATTAAAATAAATTAATAAAAATTATTTGAATGAGATAGAAAATCACCAAAAATATAAAAATTAAAAGATAGGAGATCTTGATCCTTCACAACAGATATTTGAAACTACATGAAACATGTAACTTACTAAGTACATGCCTCAGGAGCATTACATGCCTCAGGAGCATTAGTGTTAATAATTAATGGTTAATTTTCATTAAAAAAGAGAATGGAACCTAAAATTGTCTCATTAATTCAATCTTTATGCTCCTCTCTCAAACCATGGTGTCTCCCATAGTTAAGTAATTAGTTTTTCTTTTTTTAATTGTGACGTAATCAATTGTGAGAAATCGAGGCCGTAATTTAAATTGTAGTGTCTACATTCAAGTGTATCTTCTGTTGCTATATTTATTTTTCTTATCTTATATATATTTTTTGAGATACGTACACAGGTGTATGTTCATACAAGTATTCTGTATGTTGTCACATGATAGAGAAAACGTATCATGCATGTATGTTGTATGATGCAATCAAGATAACTCAATGATTGAACAAACTTAATTTATTTTTCTCTGAGGAATTTTTCTTCCCCTCTTAAATGATATACAAGGATAAAATACTGAAAGGGGGTGGAAATTAAACAACATGAACAAGTGTTGGCTTGGGGACCAATAACCTTGAAAAAAAAGATATACACAATCAAATATTTATTGGTCGGGAGTTTTTATTAATTGGCCGTTTAATCAATATGATTTTTTCGAACATAAACATTCGTCACCAGAGTAGGATCAAACCGATCCACGATGAAAAAACTTTGTATACTTTCTAGGCTGCTCAAAAGGTCAAAATAAGGCCAATGAGAAAGATTTGTAGGCCTTCTAGACGGCATATTTAATTAAATATAAATATATTTTTTTATTGTTATTATTATTATTTTAAAGTTTTTTTATTAAATTATAAATTTATTAATATTTTTATAATTTAAATATAGTGCTTTGCGTGAATATGTGAAATACTTAAAGGTATTATTTTAAAATATTATTAAAATATGGTATAATATAATGTTAAACACAAACTTTAAAAGATTATTTTAGATATTAAAATAGAATTAAAATTCGTTGTCATGTTAGAGACGAGGGGTGTAAATTTTCTTAAGATAATAATGAAGTAAATTTTTAAGTTTCGTCATGTTTTGAAAAAAAGTCAAGTCAAACTTTAAGCCTAACATTTTTAATAAGCAAGACTCACATCTTGTAAAATTTAGTTTGACTCTATATATTTCCACCTCTACCAACATGATAGGATCAAATTTAAAAAGTAAATAAAAAAAATTATTAAAATATATTATGACATTAATATGCAAATATTAGTAATAATTGAGAAAAAGGACCATGCACACTTTCAATGAAGTCGATTTTATAGTGACATCTAATATGAACTATTGATGTTATCATCTCACAACAACATGATTGTAATTTATATCATAAAATAACCACATAATTAAGGGTTTGTAGAGTGTAAAACTGTTTACATTGACAATGTATGTTCATTAATTCATAATAACAATTAAAAGACGTGATTAAATGTATGGGTGTCGGATATCAAACACATCTTCAACATAAATGTCAATCACTACATAAATAAATATATATTTATATATATATATATATATATATATATATATATATATATATATATATATATATATATAGGTTGGCAAATTTATACTCACCTATTTTTATGAAGGTGAAAATAAGCAACCGTCTTTTAATATTGGACAAAAAAGTATTTTTTTTTATTATTTAATATAATTTAAATTGAAATGTAGATCTGTAAATTTCATTTTAATTATTAATGATTATAAAAGAAGTATAGGTTATTAATCTACATCTTTTAATTTTTAGGTGTAGATTAATAACTTACATATTTTCAATTTTGACTATAAATTCAACTATTTTTTTAAAAAAGTAACTTAAGTTAGTAGATACTACTGTAGATTTCAATTACACCACTTACTTAAAAGAGCAAGATTAAAAGATTTTAGATTTCAAACACCAAGATCGCCCTTCCCTCGACTCTGACGTACTTTATCTCATTTAACCTAGTGAACTTTTCTAGTTACCATACTCCCTCTCCATTAAAAATATTTAAATAAAGATTCAGTTTAAAAATGGTACATGTAAAAGCTTTGAAGAAGGAAAAAGAAATAGTTCAGTAATACATATAGGAATGAGTTGATAAGAACAAGACGATCTCCCAAAGATAAATTACGGTTCCTCCAACCTGATAACCGGACTCAAACTCTGTCAATCATGGGCTTCCAAAAAGCAAAACTCCTTGGATTATTCCTAATAGACAATAGTTAGTTGAAAGGAGTATGACCTACTCTACAATAAAACACTTTTGCAACTTTCTTCAACCAAGACTTATTCACATCAATACCAACAAACAGACTTTTGTTAAATTTAATGTTGAATTTTTGAGATTTTAGAGAAAATTAGTAAAGAAAATAATAAGGGTTTGAATATTATTGATAATCGCTTTATGTTAATTTTATTACAAAGACTCAATACTAATATATATTTATAGAGAAATATAGATTCAATTCTAAATCAGAAAAAAAAATCATAATAATAATGAGATATATTATAAGATATCTCTATGATTATAAATTGATTCTAGAAAATAACTCATGATACTCTAATATAATATAATAAAATATATTATAAGATATTTTCTAATATTCTAACACTTCCCCTCAAGTTAAAGCTTACTAAGCTTTAGCTTGTTAAAAGAAAACAATATTTTGCTCTGCAAAATAATAACATGATAGAAAGACAACTCAGGGATGTAAATGAAGTTGGAGAGAATTGTTATAAATATAGTCTAGCCAAATAGTTGGAATGATCATCAAAATAAGATAAATTCATGGCAAGAAATTGAACAAAGAAAAACCCGTTCTTCTAAAAAACTGTATTTAGAAGCTTTAAACCAATAATATTATAGACTCAAAATATTTAAACTTGAATCTGCTTCAAGGAGAGAGAGAGAGAGAAAGAGAGAGAGAGAAAGAAAGAGAGAGAGAGAGAGAGAGAGAGAGAGAGAGAGAGAGAGAGAGAGAGAGAGAGGCATGCTTCAGGGAGAGAAATGCAAGGCCACTACATCTGAGACAAAGATGAGACTAGTGCATCTCAGACAAATTGCCAAGATAAAGTGAGTCATGAAAATAAAACATTATCAGAATGACTATCAATGAAAAAAGAAGTCATCACTAATAAGGTTCATCTGTAGAAAAAAAGACACCACCAAAATGATCGTCAGCGGGAATATAAGCCATTGTTATAATCTATTAGTAAGAACTACATTGTGCATGACAAACACCGATGAAGCAGTGCTATTCTAACGAAACAAAGTTATAATTGATCAATGAAGTGAACAAATGTATCCATAACAGGAGAGATAACGACTATTTGAACAAGAACGCGTATTTCCGTTTATCTAAATTGGAAAGTAAACGCAATATGTGAAGTTATTTTAAAAAATAATCTGGAGTCTTGCATGTAGCATGAGGCTCAATTTGCCCAGAGGCTGGATCAAACTGAAGAAATTTTGTATCCATATTCTCTCCGATTTCAAGTATGGCAACCATATATTCCAACATCGGTAACAATAATTTTGAGCTAAGTAACTAAATTAAATGATCGCATTCTTCTCCTGGCACCAATTGTATCCTTCCATAACATGAGCTCTAGATATTAGGGAGAGACCATTTGTATGATTGAACTGTGTAGTTATATCGTATAGCCCAAACGCTATTCAGCACCACCTGGACAACAGCAGTAGCGAATGAAACTGGTGTCAAATGTCGAAATTGTTGAAATTTATTTCATAACTGTCCTCCTTACCAAGTTTAGAAGTTAGTTACCAAAAACTGATTGTTAGTTAGTTAGTTACCTTTGGATAAATGGTTTTGCAAACAATTATGCAATACATATAAAAAGGAATACTTTGTAAAGAGCTGTATATATGATCAAGAATCATAAAATCATATTTTTCATTTTCCCTTTTTCCTCTCTGTTTTTGCTGGTTTTTGTTGCGCAAGTTTTGACTGTGTGCATCACAGCCCTCTGGTTCCAACAATTGGTATCAGAGCCTAGTTCAATCTAAGGGAAACACGAGTGAAAAGTGAGGGGAACAAGCAAGGGAAACACTAAATGATAGATTCTTGATAGGCAAGATTAATAGCAACGGTTTTCGATCAAATATTCAGGTTCTTGATGGCAAGAACTGGGATCAATGGAGTGCTCTGATGAAATCATTATTTGGAGCACAAGAAGTGAGTGAAATTATGCAGGATGGCTATGAGGATTTGGTGGAAAATCCAACTGATGCACAGAGGACTGCATTCAAGGAAGCCAAGAAGAAAGACTGCAAGGCTTTGTTCTACATTCAGCATAATGTTAATAATCATCACTTTGTGAAGATTTCTAAAGCAACAAGATCCAAAGAAGCATGGGACATCTTAGAAAACTATTACACTAGTGGAGAAAAGGTGAAGCAAGTAAAGCTACAATCATATAGAAGAAAGTATGAGATGATGCAGATGGAAGCAGATCAGAAAGTAAGTGATTACTTCTCAAACTTAACAACCATTATCAATCAAATGAGAACTTGTGGGGAAAACATTACATATCAAATGGTAGTAGAAAAGGTGCTGAGATCTTTAAGTCCAAAGTTTGATTTCATAGTTGTAGCTATTCAAGAAGCAAAGGATGTGAAAACCATGAAAATTGAAGAGCTGCAAAATTCACTAGAAGCACATGAGCTGCTGTTGCTGGATAGAAGTTCTGAAAGATCAGTACAACAAGCATTTCAAGTGCAAACTTCCAAGAAGGAGGGAAATCAGAAAGATTTCAAGAAGAAGGGAAAAAGCAAAGCAAATTGGTCCAACAATGGAAAGAATAAAATTGAAGACAAAGCTGAATCTTCAAGAAGAGGAGGTTTTGGCAGAAGTCAGAACAAGAGGAGGGATTTTGACAAAAGTAAGGTACAATGCTTCAACTGTGAGAAGCATGGGTACTTTGCTGATGAATGTTGGTTCAAGAAAGATCAAAAGATTGATGAAGAAGCAAATCTGGCTATGTTTTCAAATTCAATGAAGCAGCCATATCATGGTGCACAAAGAAGCAACCAATGACTGCATTTTCATATTGTGAGGCAGAATATATTGCAGGAACTTTTGCAACTTTTCAAGGAAAGTGGCTGGATTCAGTGATGAAGGAATTGAGGTGTGAAGTGATGAAGCCTCTAATACTCAGAATCGACAACAAGTCAGCCATGCTAAAAATCCAATCTCACATGGCAAAAGTAAGCACATTGATACAAGGTTTCATTTCCTTAGAGAACAAGTGAACAATGGAATGATTGAGGTGCAATATTGCCCAACTGAAGTGCAGCTAGCAAATGGTTTTACAAAAGCTGTAACACTTGACATATTTGAGTTTTTGAGAAAGAAACTTGGTGTTTTAAGTGTTCAACATTTATGAGTTAAGGGGAAGTGTTGAAATTTATTTCATAACTGTCCTCCTTACCAAGTTTAGAAGTTAGTTACCAAAAACTTATTGTTAGTTAGTTAGTTACCTTTGGATAAATGGTTTTGCAAACAATTATGCAATACATATAAAAAGGAATACTTTGTAAAGTGTTGTATATATGATCAATAATCAGAAAATCATATTTTTCATTTTCCCTTCTTCCTCTCTGTTTTTGCTGGTTTTTGCTGCGCAAGTTTTGACTGTGTGCATCACAGTCATCTGGTTCCAACAGAAATGTGTCAAGATAGTGATTTAAACATGAAATGATCATGTTGAAATATATAAATTATGATTATATTTCCAAACTATTGATAACACACCAACAAAATAAAAGTGAGATCGTTCAGAGAGGATAGAAATATGTTCTAAATATCCTTATTAATAATAGTTTATGCTAATTTTATTAAAAAAGAAACTTAATATTAATTTTTATTTATAGAAAAACATAGACTTAATCTTAAATCACTAACAAATCATAATAATAATAAAAAATATTTTAAAATAATTATAAAATTATAAATCGATTCTAAAAAATAATTCAAAATACTTTAATATAATATAATAAATATAATATATTTTCTAATATTGTAATAGTTAACTTTAATCGAGAAGCTAATTCAAACAAAAACAAAAGTATAAGTTGTTAACTCTAATATTATACAAACTATTCTACCTATGATCACAATATCATCGTCAAAGTAAGAAATTGCTGTAACTAAATTATGATAAAAGAAACTGATTGTTTTCATTAATACATATGCTTATCAAATATCTAAGTTTGAAAGGGAAAATTGAGCGATATAAATTGTTTCTTTGAACAAGCTCTTATTAACGAAGGTTATGACGGAATTTTTTATGAATTCAGTCATTAATTACTACCGTTCTGTCATAAATTTAGCCGTAAAACTAATCAGAATAAATTAAGTCAGGGATATTTAGGCACAAAATTGAAAGTTAAATAGCTTATGCAACGATAACATTGGCACAAGTTCTAACTAGGGAAGTTCTAAAGATTTTTGTACAGTAAACTTTGAATTTTGGAAAATTGCAATATATTCGGTTTAAATTTTATATATATTTAATGCCCATAATAAAATATTCAGTTTGAATAGAGTTTATCTTATCTCTATCTTCTCTTTAAATCCAGATTAAATTTAACTTGTGAGTACATGACAAATGACTGCAGTCTATCAGGCGCTACCATCAGATGTTAAAATTTTGAAAGTTAATATTAGGATTGTATGAATTTAGGGCCAATTTTTTAAATTCGAGCATGCCTCTAAAATCATTAAGACGATTTTATATATATAGGGTGAAGTTCCATTGACTTTAAGATTAACTCTACGACGAGTTACTCCTTATTGACGTTTTATATAGATATAAATAATTTTAAATTTTTTTAAAATTTGTGGAGTTGATTTAGTTATAAGAACTTTGAGTTTGTTTCTCTCTCTATATATAAATAGTTTTGAATTTTATAAAAATTTGTGTAATTAATCTATTCAATAAGAATTTTTAATTTAACGGTTGAATTAATTAAATTTATGGTTTATCCTAAATTATTAAATAAATAATTCATCACATAGTTACTAGAGTCAATAAATCTCCACCTTATATATATAAAGTAATATAACCAAACAAGTTTGTTTCTACAATAGTAAATGTGTGTTTGATTTTATGGTAATAAAAAAAATTTAAAATCTATTGATTCTATAAAATTGATTATCTAAAAATGAGTTGAAAATGAATATATAAAACCATACTCATGCAAAAGTGAATACCTCAAATCAACGTGAAATGGGCTAAGGCTCATTACACATTGGAGTCCAGTCTAGAACATAAACCATCCATTATATGAGAAATGTACTGGACCCCCCCCCCCCCCCCCAATTTATGATATTGACTATCTTACCTTTTTTGACTTTCCAAAAAGTTAAGAATATTTGAAAGTTTGAAACTTTCGAAATTATTCAAAGTGAGTTTTTTTCTATATTTCGAAACTTTAGTAAAATTCAAAACATTTGAAACCTAAATTAACATAATTAAATACAAATTTCGAAACTTTCGATAAATCTAAAAGTTTCGAAATGAACTTTTCCAAAAACCTTTGAAAGTTTGAAAGAATGTGGAACTTTCGAAGCTATAACTTTCGAAACTTTTGATGAATTTGAAAGTTCCGAAACACAAATTTCAGAATATTTCAAAAGTTTCGATGAATCTGAAACTTTCGAAACACGTATTCTTCGAAAGTTTCAAACAATCGAATTATGTCAGTTTCGAAAGTTTCAAAAACTTCAAAACTTTCGAATTTTTCAATTTTTTAATTATTAATTAAATTTATTACTAGTTTTTCAAATTAAGAATAGCAATTTATTACTAATTTTGAAATTTATTACTAATTTTTCAAATTAGAATAAAAATTTATTACTAACTTTGAAATTTATTACTAATTTTTCAAAATTCGAAACTTTCATTGGATTTCAAACTTCCGAAAGTTGAATTTTCGAAAGTTTTAATATGTTCGAAAGTTTTGCATTTCAAAACTTTCATATTGTTCGAAACTTTCAAAATTTTCTGCATTTCGAAAATTTCGTATTCAATGAAAGTTTCGAAAGTTTCATCGTCATAGAAACTTTCGATTTTCTGGTAAAATCTTGTTTCGAATATTTGAAAGTTTCGAATATTTACTTACTTTTGTATTTCGAAGGTTTGGTATGGTCAGATTCGAATAATTAAAAATTTCGAATGAAGTGGGTGAAAAAAGAAAAGTAATTTTTTTTGGGGGTTTTCATATGTGAAACTAAGGGCAACATAGTATTTTCCATATGAATGGGAGGTGGGAGGTCAAAGTGGGGGGTGCACGGTACAAACCTCCCATTATATATACACATTCATGACCAATCCAAGGCCCAAAATAAATATTTTACTTATCAACGAAAAAAGAACTTTAAACAAAGTAGTTTATGATTGTTAAAACAGATTAGTGCCACAGAGTTTTGGAGAGAATAATTCTTATTGAATTGAAAGCAACTGGTGGCTATAGCCTTACATAATTAATATAAACCAAACTCAAGCACCGACAGACTTGATAACAAAAATACATACTTCGTAGTTTGAGGTTTTGAATCAATTTTTTTTTTTAAAATGATTTTATCATATTTTATCTTTTTGTTATATCTTTTTGAAAAATAAATTTAAAATAAAAATTTAAATAAAAAATTTGATTATAATATTTATCTTAAAATATTATTTTAAATATTTCATCTATTTACTACAACTTTATTTAGACAATGAAATTTAAAAAACTGATTAAAATGAGAAGGTAATTTGAAAAGATTATCATAAAAATCATTTATCGAGATTTTTTCTTTTGAAAAATATATTTTTATTATGTTAAAATGTCTAATAATGAATATTTAAGTTATAGAATGACAAATTACATTTTTTAATCTATAACAAACGAGTCTAAAATAACATCAATTATTTTTTAGTAAATTATTATAAAAAATTTATTTTTAAATATAAAATTAAAATTACATTTTTTTTAAATCTATAACAAACGGGTGAATTATATTTTAAATCTTATCTTATTTTTAATATATATGTGTAACAGATAAATTTTAATTTATTTTGTAAGATATATAACTTTATTGTTATCATTTGGTATTTAAAAAATTTTCCTTTTTAAATTTTAAACCTCCAAACATGTGAATAAACAACTACTCCAATTAAAATAAACAACTACACCACACATAATACCCTTGAGCACACCTATAAAACCAAAACTTCTGATAGTCTCTTGAAACGATAGCAACCCATACAATCACTTATAGAGATCACAGCATAACCCGCACTCGTAGATATTTATTCAAACTCATTTGATTTGACCGGAAAAAATTCGTTTTTATTGAATGTAAGTTCAGGTGCAAATTTTCCTTGAAATTAAAATTCAGGGGTGGTGATATCAATCCCACACCCGAACCTATGTTGCAAATAATATTATTATAATTTTTAAATTTTATATACATATTGAATATACTTAATATTTTTTTAAATATTAAAATTTATAATCTTATTTCTATAGAAAATATTTTTTAATTTTATTATTGTCTAATTAAAATTATTTTATTATATTAATTATAATAAATATGATTTTTAAATTTATAACTATATAATATGAATGAGTGCAGGTGTGAGCAGGGAATCCTGAATCCCGCTACGGGCGGGATGTAGATCTAAATTTCACACCTGCTATGAAATAAGGGCAAGTGTTAATTTTCTCCAATTTGTTGGTGGTAGAGGTGGAGAAGGCAAAATTTGTTTCTATCCCGCCTCATTGTCATGCCTAATTACCTAGCTAAACCAAAAAGGTATTTAAAATGGTTAGAGATGAATTAAACGGTTAAGTCCGTGTTGGACCAATCAACAAATTTGAGCTTTTTTTTCCCTCAAAAACAAATACAAAGTGTCTTGGAAATTTGAGCTTTTTTTCTCAAAAACAAATACAATGTGTCATGCAAATTTGTCGTTCGTCCTATGCGGTTCACATAAAAAAAATATAGTTTTTGTCAATACCCTTATTAACTATCGATGATTTTTCTAAAATCGTAAATATAAAATAAAATGATAGTTTGGAAGTAGTGTATAATATTATAATAATTGAACTTCATATTAGGAAAGATAATATTGGAAATGATAATTAAAGGTATCTTGGAAATTAAAAAGGACAGCTTTTGGAAATATTTTTTTCATTAAAATTACATTAATTGTGATATGAAAGGAGTAAAATGCTTTGAGCATCTCCAAAGATACTCATATAAGTTCATCCATAAGCTTATAGTTACGTAAAATTTAATTTTTTAACGAGTTCATTCTTAGAGTTATATCAAGTTGTCAGGGTTCTTTCAAAAAGAAATGATAGTTTTATAATTTAATAATAATAAATTTATAACTGTTATATTTTTTTTACTTTATTAATAATAAAATATTTATTACCTTTAACTTTTTTTATCATTTTTAATTATTTATGTCGTAATAAAATATTAATGTATAAATTAAAATTGTGGAACCTAATATCTATTTAAGAGTTAAACAATTGACTCTATTTAATGAATTCATATTGAGTTAATCTTAATAAAAAATGAACGAAGTATTTCAAGATAATGTGACATATGTAGTAAATCCATGTTGAGTTCACAAGATATATTAGCTATGCGAGTAAAGTCGTGTGCTCCCGGTTAATTTTCTTGACTATGCGAGTAAAGTCATGTGCTCCCGGTTAATTTTCTCGACTTGCACGATTATTTTGTACCAAAACTCGTGTCTGAAGTTTGGGGATAGTCAAGCACTTAGAGCATCTCCATACGGTGAACTCAATATGGGTTTATTAAATGGGATCCACCATGTCATATCATCTTGAAATAATTTATTCATTTTTTACTCCAACGATGAACTCAGGGATTCATTAGATAGGGTACACCACTAACCGTGAGATATTTATTATTATACATAAATTAATTTTAAAAAAAAGGTAAGAAGTACCGTTCACAGTACCGTGATGACACATTTGCACAACTCCAACAATGAACTCACCAAAAACTAAATTTTACGTTATTACACCTTGGCGGACGAACGTATTTATGTACTGTTGGAGATGCTCTTACGCAAATCTCCCTAGTACTGAAATTGTGCTTCAACTTTCAAAAATATCCCTGTATTATTAGGATATATGGGTGAATGGTCTTTTAATTTCTTCTATTTAATTATGGATAGTTTTGTAAAAAAATTAATTAATTAATGCACTTTGAAGAAAATTTTAAAAAAAATGTTATTACAAAAACAAATTGTCATATATAGGAGTCTATATATGCCCCTTTTCATTAAAACCTTTGATAGTTTTCATATATATTTTGAAAAAAAAAAGATATATTTAATGTGTATATTTTTTGATATAGAAATATTATTCTTCATATATATATATATATATATTTAACTCTTGACTGCACATATTTTAAAATATTTGGTGGTATTAATTGTAGGTTAATTTAAAAAACCAGTAAATGTATCTAATTAATATCCACTTCATTTTTATTTTGTAACTATTGTTTAGTTAGAAAATATTGTTGAGACAAAATCTCTCAAATGATTTTAATGATAACAAAATTACTTAAAAGATTATGATTGTGGTTAATGACTAACACGTGCTCTTGAGTGTATTCATATAAGATAATAGGTTATTAATCATTAAGGCAAAAAGAAGGAAAATGTGATTCAGGTCTGAGGATGGAAGACCACGTGAGGATGGCAAATGATAAAGATGAACCACGTGAGGATGGCCTGCAAAGTGGAAAATCTCCAGATCTGCCCAAGTTGTGACCTCACCAGAACAAATGCTTTTTTTCATTAAAGAAATGTACAACAAAGTCAAAGAATGAATAAGTAAAAGTATTTGAAATAAAGAAGTTAGAAGGCCAAAAGGAAAAAGACAAGAACAACTAGATCTAAGTCTAAGAGGATGATAGAATAGGCTGAGGATGGACCAGCAAAGTTGAAAGCAACCCATCAAGCATGTGCAAAGGCTAAAATCAGATCATTTATTGGGCTTGCACGTTTTAATACATGAAGAAGTCAAGTTAACAAAAGGCAACTTCAAACAAGCTAAGAATAAACAATCACATGTTGCTGCCATATCTGATCCTCGGACTGAGTATGACAATCTTATGTAATAGGGTGGCTTTCTCTATCTTGTCAACATCACCTCAAAAGTTGAAATCAATCTAGTCCTTAAAGTTTTTGAAAAAGATGCAGCTCACATGGTCACAGAAACAGCTTTGCACTCTGATAAAAGAGAAAAAGCAAGGACATGTCAAGATCAAAGTTGTGCTGCGCGAGGATGGGTTCTGCCTGGCCTAACAAGCTGAATGGCAGTTCTGTAATTATGATGAAAAACCTTGGATCCTTTGAAAATGAGTTCCAACGGTCATCAAAGAGTTTGGACCTCTATAAAATGCAGCAAGCTCTTCATCATAAACACAACACAATTGCACAAAAAAGGTCAAGCATCTTAAAGCTATCAAGAGCATTAATCATCCTCACTACATACTTTCTTTGGTCCTACACTATATCTTTGTACATCCTTTGAGAAAGTATTAAGTATCAATCACTCTCATACCACTTTGTAATTTCCTTGTGAGTTACACTTGGAAATATTTGAATATTGATTGTAAGCTTGGTGAAGCTAAAGAATACACAGTTTGTAATCATCTTCAGCGTGAGGTTGATCAGTTTGAAAGTTAGTGAAATCTCACAAAGGTGTGAGGACTTGACGTAGCCATCTTTGGATGAACCAATATAAAATTGTGTGTGTCTCTTTCATATTTTTCTCTTACTCTTTTGCTCAAGTTAAAACTAAAGGGTTGAAAAAATCCATCCTTAGTGAGAGGATAGTTTTAAAATCTCTTGAAAATTATTTTTAAACAGCAAAATCCCTATTCAACCTCCCTTCTAGTGATATTTAGCTACATCAATTGACATCAGAGCAAGTTTCTCTAAAAAATAGCTTAGATCTAACGATTTAAAAATCCCATCCTCGAGCTAGCCATCCTCTGCAAGAGGATAGTTTTTAAAACACTTAAAAATTGTTTTTAACAGCAAAATCCCTATTCAACCCCCCCTTCTAGTGATATTTAGCTACAACAATTGGCATCAGAGCAAGGTTCTCTAAAAAATACACCTAACAGTGTAAGAGAAAAAGATCCAAAAAGAAAAATGTCAAAAGCTAAGTACATTCCTTAAGGAGGATCATCCAGCCGACCTCCCTACTTTGATGGTACAGATTAATACCACTGGAAAGGTAAGATGAAGCTATTTCTCATATCACAAGACAACAACATGTGGTCTGTGGTGGAAAATGGAGATCATGTCATCAGAACCAACAACGCAGACGCAACCTCTGATGAGAAACCTCAAGCACAATGGACTGTTGGACTTTAGTCCTTGGAACCCTAATTTTGACATAATTAACAAACATACAAGTGTCATATACCACATGATAAATCTAATAGTTGAATAGAGCAAGATTTCAGGAACAACAATCCAATCTGATATGTGTTTCAGTTTGAACATAACATCTGCAATCGATTACGAAATCGATTCATATCAGTCTTAACATAATCACTGAGAAATGTTGTTTAAAGAATCGATTGGTAAATCGATTGGGTTATATAGTTTCAAGATTCAAGAAAAACAAGACACACGATAATCGATTGGCAAATCGATTAGACTGGTTTATCACTTTACGAAATCGATTGGTAAATCGATTGATTAATGTGTTTTTCAGAAACTATATAAACTGTCTTCAATCTGTCTTTCAATAACATGAATGATAATAACAATGATATCAATCTGAAATATACATTGAATATTCTTGATACACAATAACACTTGGTTAATACATTGAGATTACTTTTTCAGATCAAATAGAAAAAGAGGATTATCAACAATCAAAAAGATAGCTGGAAAAGTGATCTTGAAAGACAAGGATTCTCATAAACAAATCTTTGATATCCAGAATTGTGAGAAGCCATTTTGACCAAGATTGAAGACTACTTTTTGTTCTTCCTTTATTCTTTTTGTAATAATTCTTTGAAACAAAAACAAAGCGAGAAAATCCAGCTAGAAACTGGTGACTACTTTCTTGGGTGAAGAGTGTTCAACAAGAAAGAGTCGTACTTTGATTCTGTGTTAGATTGCTGAGTATCTACAAGGATCAGAGGGTGATCAATAGGAAAGAGATCATTAAGATAGATAGGTTTCGGGGATGAAACTGGACAATCTGTAATTGATTCTTTCTATTGGAGAAGAAAATCTGAAATCCGATTGGATTTTCAGGACTGGATGTAGGTTGTCAAGTTGACAACTGAACCAGTATAAATTCTTGGTGCAATCTTCTCTAACCCTTAACTCCTTTAATTTTCTATCTTGCAATATCTGTATATGTGATTAATATTAGATGGATGTTAAACATATTATGTGTTAGGTAATATTGTTTAATCTAGTAATTTGACTTGCATTCATCTTGGTTAATCTCCTATCCATCTATTTGCAATTGCTAATCTTGTATGCCGCAATTTAAATTCCGCTGTGTATATGAAATTGATTTAATTTCTTAAAGAACTGATACATTCCGTTTATTTCGAGGTCGTACCAACCAACAATTGGCCTCAGAGCCTAACTTTTCGAGAGGTAACACTCATAAAAGGACTATGGCCTCAAACGATTTTCTGGGAGAAGGCGCATCTAGCAAGACTCCGCCAGCTTTCAACGGAACAGCTTATATGTACTGGAAGCACAGGATGCTGATCTTCCTGGAAGCCAGTGGCATAGACATCCTTGACGCTGTTGAAAACGGTCCATATATTCCCAAGATTGCAGGAACAAATGACTCAATGATTCTCAAGCCTAGAGCCGACTGGTCTGACGACGACAAAAAGAAGGTAGGTTATAATGCTAAGGCTAAGAACATTATAACATCTGCTCTTTGTGCAGAAGAATTCTTTAGGGTATCAAACTGCAAGTCAGCAAAAGAAATGTGGGACATTCTTCAAGAAACACATGAAGGAACCACAGATGTGAAAAGAGCTCGCGTAAATAGGGACATTCTTCAAGAAACACATGAAGGAACCACAGATGTGAAAAGAGCTCGCGTAAATACACTTATGCACGAATACGAATTATTCAGCATGAAAAAGGACGAATCCATCAGCGATCTGCAAACCAGATTCACACACATTGTGAATAATCTTCACGCATTGGGAAAACAAGTGGACAACGAACAGCAGATTGGAAAAATTATGAGGTATCTAACCAGAGAGTGGCAGCCAAAAATAACAGCCATAGCAGAATCTAAAGATCTAGCAAAGATGACAACTGCAACATTGTTTGGAAAACTAAGGGAACATGAAATGGAACTACATCGACTGGACGAATCAGAAATGGAAAGCCGCAAAAAGAAAGGACTATCCCTGAAGGTTCAAGCCCAGCAATCGAAAACTGAATCAGATAGCTGCTCAGATCAATCCAGTAGTGAATCTGAAGAGCCGGAAATCGGGTTGCTTGTCAAGAAATTCAAGAAGTTTCTGAAGAAGAAAGACAACAAATTCAGAAAACCATCTAGCTCCAAGACTACTGACAACAAGACCATTACATGCTATGAATGTGGTAAAACTGGTCACATAAAGTCAGAATGCTACAAATTGCAAAACAAGAATAGAGCTACAAAATCAAAAGGCAAGGAACCAGTCACCAAAACCAGAAAAGCTTATATTGCATGGAATGATAACGATGAATCCTCTGCATCTTCTGATGAAGAAGAAGTCAACTTGTGTCTCATGGCAGATACAGATTCAGAATCAGAAAATGAGGTTAGTTCACAATCTAATCCAACATATGATGAGCTACAAGAAGCTTTCAATGAACTGCATGATGATTATGTGAATTCCATAAAACAGTTGTTAAGCACAAAGAAAATGCTTGAACAAATGAATATTGAACACAAAGAAATTGAAAATTTATGTGAACAACTGAAAAAGGATTCACAAGAAAAATCTGCAAAGTGCATTGAACTTGAAAATACTGTTGCATCATTAAAATCTGATTTATTAAAGTTTGCTAATAGTAAAGATAAACTGAATGTCATACTTAGCAATCAAAGACATGTTCATGAAAAATCTGGTTTAGGATATACACCAAATATGCATGTCAAAAGAAAAAATAAAAACAGATCTGGTATTGGTTATATGCAAACCAGAAATGTCAAACATGGTCAAAAATCTTCTATTGCTAAGAGTATGTATGACATCTTTACTAAACCAAATAAACATTCATCCTTTGATGGCAAATGTCATTTCTGTTGCAGAAAGGGACATTTTGTGTCTAATTGCAAATTTAAAAAATTAGCCAATCAAGGATGGAAGCTAGTTTGGATAGAAAAGAAATCTGTGTTTGACACTAACCAACCAGGACCCAATTTAAATTGGGGACCTAAAACAAAATTCTGATTTTGTATTGCAGGTGTGCTTGACATCCACGAAACACTCATGGTATCTAGATAGCGGATGCTCAAAGCACATGACTGGTGACAAATCCAAATTCCTGAACTTGACATTAAAGGAAGGAGGCTTTGTCAAATATGGTGATAACAACAGAGGAAAGATCATTGGAATTGGTGATGTAGGCGATGAATCAACTGCAGTAATAAAAAATGTGCTATATGTTGAAGGATTAAAGCACAACTTACTGAGTATAAGCCAGCTATGTGACAAAGGTTTTCAAGTAAGTTTTTCATCACAATCTTGCATTATTGAGCATAAAGATGACAAACACATAAAGCTAATTGGGGACAGAATCAACAACATTTACATGTTGGATTTCAATTCTGTACCTAGTGCTGTATGCTGCTTGTTATCCAACTCAGATGAAACATGGCTTTGGCATAAAAGAATTGCTCATATACACATAAATCATTTGAATAAACTTGTCAGCAAACAGTTAGTCTTAGGTCTACCAAATAGGAAGTTCTCTAAAGATAGACTGTGTGATGCATGTGAGAAAAGTAAACTGGTTAAGACTCCATTTCCCTCTATAGACTTGGTTAGAACAAATAGAGTTTTACAACTAGTTCACATGGACCTTTTTGGACCTGCCCAAGTTAAGAGTTTAGGTGGAAACCTGTATGGATATGTGCTGGTTGATGATTATTCTAGATTCACATGGACTTACTTTTTAGCTCATAAAAGTGATACATTCTCTGTTTTCAAAAAGTTTGCTGCTTTAGTACAAAATGAGAATGATTTGAAAATTGTTTCAATAAAAAGTGATCATGGAGGTGAATTCCAAAATGATCTTTTTCAAAATTATTGTGAATCAAATGGAATCAACCACATCTATTCAGCCCCTAGGACACCACAGCAGAATGGGGTAGTGGAGAGGAAAAATAGATCCCTAGAAGAGTTAGCTAGGACCATGCTTAAGGACTCCAACCTACCTAAGTACTTTTGGGCAGATGCAATTAGTACAGCCACCCATGTTGTGAATAGAGTTCTCATTAGGCCCCTGCTTAGGAAAACACCCTATGAGCTTTACAAGGGTAGAAAACCAAACCTGTCCTACTTTAGAATCTTTGGTTGTAAATGCTTTGTTTTAAACAATGGCAAAGAACACCTAGGAAAGTTTGACCCTAAGGCAGATGAAGGTATCTTTCTAGGATATTCCCAAACTAGTAAGGCCTATAGAATCTACAACAAAAGAACAAAAACCATAGAAGAGTCAGTTCATGTAAAGTTTGATGAATCTTTTACAGAAAACTTGAACAAAACTCCTTCTAAGGTTATTGAAATTTTGGATGATGTTGTAGAATCTGAACCCCTAGAACAACCTATAGCTGATCCTCCAACTAGTGCAGACCCTATAGAACCTATAGAAACCAGTGAGTTACCTAAGGAATGGAGATTCAATAGAAACCACCCCTTAGACAACATCATAGGTGACATCTCTAGAGGTGTGTCAACTAGAGGAAACCTTAGAGAGTTCTGCAACCTCACAGCCTTTGTGTCTCAGATTGAACCTAAGAACATTAAGGAAGCCCTTTTAGATAGTGAGTGGATACTTGCTATGCAAGAGGAGTTAAACCAGTTTGAGAGAAACAAGGTGTGGAACTTGGTACCTAGGCCAGAGGGTAAGCATGTTATAGGAACTAGGTGGGTGTTCAGAAATAAGTTAGATGAGAATGGTGTGATAACTAGGAATAAAGCCAGATTAGTTGCAAAGGGTTATAGTCAAGAGGAGGGAATAGACTTTGATGAGACCTATGCCCCAGTAGCTAGACTAGAAGCCATAAGAATTTTATTGGCTTATGCATGTATCATGGACTTCAATCTATATCAAATGGATGTGAAGAGTGCCTTTCTCAATGGAGACCTCCAAGAGGAAGTTTTTGTGAGTCAAACACCAGGTTTTGAAAATCCAGATTTTCCTAACCATGTGTATAAACTCTCAAAGGCCCTCTATGGGTTGAAACAAGCTCCAAGAGCTTGGTATGAGAAACTCAGCACTTTCCTCATTCAACAAAATTTTTCTAGAGGAAATGTTGATAAGACACTCTTTACAAAAACTATTGAAAATGACATCTTGCTGGTCCAAATTTATGTTGATGACATTATATTTGGATCAACAAATGACAAGCTTTGCAAAGAATTTGAAAACTTGATGAAAGGTAAATTTGAAATGTCAATGATGGGTGAACTATCATATTTCTTGGGATTTCAAATTAACCAAACCAAGCAAGGCATTTTCATTAGTCAATCCAAATATTGTTCTGATTTGATAAAGAAATTTAACTTTGATAAACTTAAGTCCATTGATACACCCATGAGTCAAGGAAATTTCTTAGACCGAGATGAGAAGGGTAAGCCTGTAGATGTCACTAGATTTCGTGGTATGATTGGATCTCTGCTCTACCTTACAGCAAGCCGACCAGATATTATGTTCAGTGTTTGTATGTGTGCAAGGTATCAATCGAATCCGAAGGAATCTCACCTCAGTGCAGTAAAGAGAATTTTCAGATACTTGGTAGGTACTAAAAGTCTTGGTTTGTGGTATCCAAAAGGTTCAACATGTACTTTGGTTGGTTATTCAGACTCAGACTTTGCTGGTTGTAAACTTGACAGAAAGAGCACTTCAGGTACATGTCATCTACTTGGTAATTCTCTAGTGTCCTGGTTTAGTAAGAAGCAAACAAGTATTGCTTTGTCTACTGCAGAAGCCGAATACATAGCAGCTGGGAGCTGTTGTGCTCAAATCTTGTGGATGAAACAGCACCTAATGGACTTCGGTGTTGATTTGGGAACAGTGCCGATCATGTGTGACAACACCAGTGCTATCAGCATAACAAAGAACCCAGTAATGCATTCAAGGACAAAACATATTGAGGTAAGGCATCACTTCATAAGAGACCACTTTCAGAATGGAGTTATCAAACTTGAGTATGTGAACACTACAGAACAATTAGCTGATATCTTCACAAAAGCATTGCCAAAAGAAAGTTTTTTGAACATAAGGATGAAACTAGGGATCATTGATCCTAGTGAAGTGTAAGTTTTTGATGATTCTGGTACTTTTCAGTAATGTTTTCCAGTTACATCGATTTGGAAATCGATTACCAGCATGGTAAAAGGTTTATAAAATCGATTTGGGAATCGATTACGTTAGCCCAGGATTCAAAATTTCAGAAAATTTTTTTTAACCTTCACGAGCATCGATTTGGAAATCGATTAGTTCAGTGTTCAACCTTAAGACAATCGATTTGGGAATCGATTAAGTAAAACTGGAACTCGATTTGAACATCGATTTGAAATATGACCGTTACTCTTATTTTACCTAGCCGTTGAACATCATCATTACTGAATCGATTGAGGATTCCCAGCAACGGTAACCTAATCGATTGGGAAATCGATTTACAAGGTTAAGAGTATAAATAGGAACAGTTCTAAATCGATTTCTGCATTGTATTTTTCCAGATTTTCACTGATTTCTCTTGTCTGCTTCATTCTTCTGTCTATGCATCTGTTAGTATCTTCATTCTACTGTCTACCTACTTTGAATCTACATCAAATTATTGATATGGCACGTGTGAAACAGACCCAAGCTCGTACTCCATCACCCTCATCTTCTTCTATAAGTGAAACACCTTCACCCCCACCCACTTTGCCTAAGAGAGTACCTATACCCACTCACAAAATTCTTGCCAAAGATAAGGGCAAGGCTCCTGCACCAATCCAAGAGAAGACGAAGAAACGTAAGGAACCCCCAACAGAGAAGCTCATGGCTGATGCCATGAAAGAAATATCTCAAAAGAGGAAGAAGAAGCCTAATTCTTCACCAACTCCCAAGAAGGTCCCAGCACCAAAGGAAAAGGAGGCACAACCATCTCTATCAAGAGACTTTGCAAAGAGGAAAATTCTTGAGCCAAGAACCATGGATTTTGCATACTTTGATGTTGTTGAATTCACGTTTCAGAATCATCTCATATTTCATGGATTGGAGAGTTTTCTTTCATCTACACTTGATAGCTACCCAAGACTGATAAGGGAATTTTACTCTACTTTCAAGTTGACTGAAGAAGGGTTTACTGCTTTAGTTAAAGGAAAAAGGATTGCAATGTCCTTTGATGATTTCTCTACCTTGTCAAGATTGCCATTTTACAGCAAGTCTATCGATGGCAGCTCGGAA
>NC_021162.2:2533078-2555632 GCF_000331145.2 Cicer arietinum
GTCTCAACCTCTCCCATAGATGATAGTGAGGACCAGCCTAGACTAGGAGATTAGGAGCCTTAGGATCTGTGCTGTTTTGCTCTGACTTGTTGTAATCATTTGATCTATGATGAATTTAAAACTTTTATTTCATTTAGCTTAATCATCTGATATGCTCATTAACTGCTATGATTGTTTTTGAGTTGATACACATGAATTTCATTGCTCTGATACACTATGTTATAAGATTTCAAACCCAATGCTTATGTTCTTTAACATAAGGGGAGGAATTGTTTTCTGCCTTCTTGTCTTAACTGACAAAGGGGGAGAAAAATTATAAAAAATTATAACTTGATAGTTGCATTGTTTTTACAATCTGATGTTTTTTGCTCTGATACTTAATAATGTAATAATACTCTTATGCTTGTTGTTTTGAAATGCTCAAGTTAAAATTGTATGAATTGTCAATTATGCCAAAAAGGGGGAGATTGTTGGACTTTAATCCTTTGAATCCTAATTTTGACATAATTAACAAACATACAATGTTCATACACCACATGATAAATCTAATATTTGAATTGAGCAAGATTTCAGGAACAACAATCCAATCCTACACACTTGGAACATATTGCTTGGAACACAAGAAATCAACAAAAGTTGATTTTTGACTGAAGTAAATCGATTGGGAAATCGATTTCATAACAAGGATGTAAGGAAACACAACTGTTTGTGTTGGTATAATCGATTGGGCAATCGACTGACTAAATTAGAAATGAAAAACTGCACAAGTCAGTAGCACCCTGTTTTACAGGCTAATCGATTGACAAATCGATTATACATTTCACAAAATAAACCTGATTGAAATAAATCGATTGGGAAATCGATTGTACAAGTCACAGTGACACCCCAGTTTTGAGGGTAATCGATTGGCAAATCGATTGCTTAAATACCATTTGCAAAATAACTTTCCCTGTGACAAACACAATCGATTGGACAATCTATTTTGTAAAATTTCAATCAAGTTAAGTTTGGTTGCAATCGATTGGGAAATCGATTGAACTAAGCTCCAGGTAAGAACTTTTCAGACAAATACATACAAATCGATTGGCACGTCGATTAGATTACTTTTTCAGATCAAAGAAAAAGAAGATTATCAACAATCAAAAAGATAGCTGGAAAAGTGATCTTGAAAGACAAGGGTTCTCATGAACAATCTTTGAATATCCAGAATTGTGAGAAGCCACATTGACCAAGATTGAAGACTACTTTTTGTTCTTTCTGTATTCTGTTTGTAATAATTCTTTGAAACAAAAACGAAAGCGAGAAAAGCCAGCTAGAAACTGGTGGCTACTTTCTTGGGTGAGAGTGCTCAACAAGAAAGAGTTGTACTTTGATTCTGTGATAGGTTGCTGAGTATCTACAAGGATCAGAGGGTGATCAATAGGAAAGAGATCATTAAGATAGATAGGTTTCGGGGATGAAACTGGACAATCTGTAATTGATTCTTTCTATTGGAGAAGAAAATCTGAAATCCGTTTGGATTTTCAGGACTGGATGTAGGTTGTCAAGTTGACAACTGAACCAGTATAAATTCTTGGTGCAATCTTCTCTAACCCTTAACTCCTTTAATTTTCTATCTTGCAATATCTGTATATGTGATTAATATTAGATGCATGTTAAACATATTCTGTGTTAGGTAATATTGTTTAATCTGGTAATTTGACTTGCATGCATCTTGGTTAATCTCCTATCCATCTATTTGCAATTGCTAATCTTGTATGCCGCAATTTAAATTCCTCTGTGTATATGAAATTGATTTAATTTCTTAAAGAACTGATACATTCCGTTTATTTCGAGGTCATAAATACCAACATGGACGGCTGATGAAAATGCAAAGGTACTCCTAAACTCTAAAGCTCATTTATTTCTAACGTGTGCTTTGAGCAGGGAAGAGTATGACAGAGTTGAAGAATGCAAAAATGCTAAGGAGTTCTGGGATACTCTAAGGATCCATCATGAAGGATCAAGCCATGTAAAAGAAGCAAGGATAGACATGGTAGTAAGAGATTTCGAACTATTCAAAATGAAGGAGGAGGAAACTATTGATGAAATGTTCTCAAGGTTGACAATCATATTAAATAACTTGAGAGCTCTTGGAAAGGTATTCTACGTTCAAGAAAGGATAAGAAAAATCCTAAGAAGTTTACCAAAAGAATGGAGGCCAATGGTAACTGCCATTACAGAAGCAAGAGATTTGACCAACATGAAATTTGGTTGGAACTCTAAGAGCTCATGAACCATTGTTGTTGGCTGACAAACCAAACAAAAAGAGAAGAATGATTGCTCTAAAAACCAGCCAAACATAAAGCTCATCCTTCAAGAAGAATGAAGATGTCATAACAAAGGAAAACACAGAGTATCCTCTGTCTGAGGATGAGGATGAACTTGCTCTGATTTCCAGAAAAATTCAGAGGATGATAAACAGAAGAGGACAAAATAGAGGACCTCCTCAAAAAGAAAAAATTGACAAAAGTCAAATAACTTGTTATGGATGCAACAAGATGGGACACTATAAAACTGAGTGTCCTCTCAACAAAAGGAACTCTAGAAAATTTCCATACAAAAACAAATCCATGATGATCACTTGGGATGATAGTGAGGAGTCATCATCGGAGCAAGAAAAGGAAGAAGAGGCCAACCTATGTCTCATGGAAAAATCATAAATTGAAAAGGTAAGTATTTCTGATCTATGTCCTAATTGTGAAAAATTAGAAATTGAATTTGATAACCTCTTAAATGACTCAAACACTTTATCTTAAACATGCATATTTCAAAAAAAAAAAACAACTTGTTGAGATAAAGAAACAAAATGAGGAGCTTCGGAAAAAGAATGATGAATATGTTAATATCATTCAAGATTTACAGCAATCTCATTTTCAAAATTCTGAGAAACAAAGAATTTGTTATGTTTCAAATTGTGCATCCATTAGAAAAATTTTAAACAAAACTCCATACGAATTATGGAAAGGGAGAAAACCAAATATTTCCTATTTTCATATATTTGGGTGTTATTGCTACATTCTAAATAATAAAGAAAATTTGGGAAAGTTTGATCCAAAATCTGATAAAGGAATTTTTCTAGGATACTCCACAACGTCAAAAGGTTATAGAATATATAATCTTAGGACTCAAACGGTGGAGGAATCCATGCATGTTATTTTTGATGAGTTTGATGACTTGTGTTTAGAAAAAATGGATAAAAATGAAGAAGATGAACAGTCATCCTCTCAAGTACCCGGTCCTCACGCAGAGGATGAGTCTGGCCCAACCTCTCAGCAGCTTCCAAGAGGATGGAAAACAGTCACTCATCATCCTCCAGATCTAATCATTGGGAATACTGAGGATGGCGTTAGAACCAGAAGTTCTCTAAGGGAAAGCACTACCAACATGGCCATGATATCACAAGTTGAACCCAAAACGATTGATCAAGCTATTGGTGACAAATCATGGGTTGAAGCTATGATGGAAGAACTCTCACAATTTGAAAGAAACAAGGTATGGAATCTTGTACCCCATCCTCTGGACAAATCTGTTATTGGAACTAAATGGATATTTAGAAACAAACTAAATGAGGATGGAGAAGTCATTAGAAATAAAGCAAGACTAGTGGCACAAGGGTACAACCAACAAGAAGGAATAGATTATGATGAAACGTTTGCACCCGTAGCAAGACTTGAAGCAATAAGAATCCTCTTAGCTTATGCCACTCATAAAGGTATAAAACTATTCCAAATGGATGTGAAAAGTGCCTTTTTGAATGGGTTCTTAAATGAAGAAGTGTATGTTCATCAACCTCCTGGGTTTGAGGATGAAAAACGACCAAACCATGTGTTCAAACTCTCTAAAGCTCTTTACGGTTTAAAGCAAGCTCCTAGAGCTTGGTATGAGAGGTTAAGTTCTTTTCTAAAAGAAAATGGATTCATTAGAGGACAGATTGATACTACTATTTTCAAGAAATCACTTGAAAAGGATTTATTGATTGTTCAAATATATGTAGATGACATTATATTTGGATCCACAAATGAAAAAATGTGTAAAGAATTCTCAAATCTCATGCAAAGCGAGTTTGAGATGAGTATGATGGGGGAATTAAAATTCTTCCTTGGTTTACAAATCAAACAACGAGAGGATGGTATTTTTATCTCACAAGAAAAATACACCAAGGATTTGCTCAAAAAACCAAGGATTTGCTCAAAAAATATAACATGAGTTCAGCCAAGAGTATGGGAACTCGTATGCACCCATCCTCCATACTCCACAAAGATGATGAAGGAACTCCAATATCTGAAAAGGAGTACAGAGGGATGATAGGATCATTGTTGTATCTAACAGCCAGTAGACCTGACATAGTCTTTGCAGTCGGTCTTTGTGCAAGATTTCAATCCTCTCCTAAAGAATCTCATCTCACTGCAGTAAAAAGGATTTTTAGATACCTTGTTGCCACTACAAATCTGGGAATTTGGTACAAGAAATGTTCCAATCTTGACCTCATAGCTTATTGTGATGCCGACTATGCGGGAGACAAAGTTGAAAGAAAAAGCACAAGTGGTGCTTGCTAATTTCTGGGTAAATTCCTAATAAGTTGGTCATGCAAAAAACAAAGTACCATTGTCTTTCAACTACTGAAGCAGAGTATGTATCAGCAGCTCAATGTTGCTCACAACTACTTTGGATAAAAAATCAGCTTGAGGATTACTGCTAAGGTACGCAAAAATTCCCATCCTCTGTGATAATACAAGTGCAATAAATCTTTCTAAAAATCCCATTTAACATTCTAGATCTAAGCACATTGAAATTAAACATCATTTTATAAGAGATCATGTGCAAAAAGGGGATTTAGAACTGATTTTTATTGACACGGAAAATCAATTAGCAGATATTTTTACCAAACCTCTCCAAGAGGATAGGTTCAAAAAGATCTTGGAGGAACTTTCAATTCTTAATTTGTCTAAAACTAATTGATTTATCTTGGTTATGTTCCTTCATTATATTATTATAATATTTATTAAATAATAATCCAAAAAATATCTGTTGTTCTTTTTAATAAGTATATACAATTTTAGTTAAAACCTGTGAGGATAGCAAAACCACCAGAAGACGGAATGTCCTGCTTGGTGAAACGCCCCCTGACTTGGCAGCCTAGAAAAATGTAGCACGCCTTCTCTCTCATTGGGCAGCACGCGTGGCGCATGCCTCCGTGTTTCACGACGTGCATTGAATGCATTTACGACCACGTGACTCAGCATATCTAATCCATCATCTCACTAGCTTCCTAAGCAAACAGCGTATTAAATTTTTCTGTCTTCTCACGTTTCCTCACACGTTCTCCTTTCATCTCCCATCCTCATCTATACATTTCCCGTCCTCTATCGTTCTCACTCATCAACCATCTGTTCAGAAAACCTTTCTTCACCCATCAGTTACTTCCCACACCATTTCCTTTCAATGACTTGAACCAAAGTTAATGCAAAACGCAAAATCTCATATCAAGAACCAGAAGAGAACCAAGATGTCTACTCAAGCATTGAGTCAGATTATCATGAGGAAACCCAATCTGAAGCAACCTCCATGAACACCATCTCTTCATCTCAACCATCCAAAAGCTTTTCTCCTTCTATTACTCCAAAAATCTCCAAAAACTCATCCTCATCAGCTCCCTCCAGGTGCTCTTCCAGAATGAAGTCTGGAGCCGTTTTATCCAACAAGGCACCTCCTCAGGACAATATGATCCATGTCATCAATTCTGATGATTCAGAGACTACTATCCCTGTCGATCCAGCACAACAGCCTCCTCTTGCAAAATCAAACTCCAAAATTCCAACTCCTAAAAAGGCCAAACCTTCTTCACCAAAACCCCCATCATCATCCACAAAAAATTCTGAAATCACTTCACTGTTTGATTCGGCCGAATTAGAGACTATCTACACCTCAAAATGGCAAAACAAGTCAGTGGTCAATGGTAAAATCATTGACCTTGCTGATATCATACAAGGAGGGTTCAATGTTGAAGAAATGTTTGAACAGCTCGGTTGGACCTCTTTTTTCAAAATCAATGAACCACAATACCCTCGTCTAGTAAGGGTTTTCTACGCTGCTTCAAAAGGATCAAAAGGCACGACTAATTTCAGTATGGTGCTAAAAGGGGTTCATATGGAAATTAATCCCACCACACTTTGTCAAATTCTTGATATACGTGATGAAGGAGCTCACTTCTTATCTGAGACATGGTATTCACAATGTGTCATCACTAAGACCTCTGTGCTCCAAAGCACACTCATCAAACCTCCAAAACCGTTGGTAGCCTCCAACCTCGTCCCCTTGTGTCGTATCCTTCACAATATCTATGTCCACTCCATCACGCCCCGGGCTGGCAGTTTTGAGAAGGTCACGAAGCTTGACCTCATGATTATTCATCACCTGATTACTGGTACTCCTCTTCATTTGGGTCATGTTATTTTTACCTTCATGTTGAATGTTGTTGTAATGGGACGATCTGCTCCCTATGGGATGATTTTGACAAAAATCTTCAAATTTTTCAAAATCCCACTTGAGGATGAACACTCCATCCACTTCAACAACACTTTTTCTATGAAGAACATTAAACAGATGAAGATTCAAAATGATGACTGCCCTGCCTCCAAGAAACGGAAAGCTCGTCCTTCCTCCTCTGTTTCTCAAAAATCTGAAGCTGAAACCACTCAACCTCCACCTGAGGATACCCCATCACAACTTATTCCAGAACCCACCTCTCCACTGCGTAACTCTCCTGATACTACTCCTTCTCCTACCTCACCAGTCCCCACAACTACTCAGTCTTCACCAATCCACAAACTGACTCCCCTTCATGAAGCCGATCTTATCCCTGAGGATACCTTAAAATCAACTTCTCTTCAAAATATGGAAGATGGTGAAGAGTTACACTTTGATCTCAATTTATCTTATCCTCCCTATCCTACGAATGTGCCTATGGCTTCTCCTCCAACTGTTCTAGTGGATGAAGATTTGCTTCCAGCACCATATTTTTCGCAACAAATTCCTCTTGCTGCAAACTTTGAAAAACCTGCTCAACCTTTCCCTGAGGTCATAGGTGTGTCCAGTTCCCTTGACTCCTTTTTTACTGCCACGACTCATAACCATTCAAAGGACAAGGCTGGGAGCTCTCAAAATAAGAGTTCCAGTGTAAATGATCAGCCTAAGGACTCGGTTCCTAGCACAAGGACTGAGGACAACAAGGAACAAAAGCAAATGAATCTGCTCAAATTAATTAGGAAAGACCAAAAGAAAATCCTTCACCGCTTCACTCACTTTCATAACACTTTGGTTCAATTTGGTCTCATTCTTGAATGGGTTACCAAAAACTTGGTCCCTACTATTGCTCCTAGAAATCATTCTCCTGAGCTACCAGCCCAACCATCTGCTGATGTACCAACTCCTTCATCCTCATCAGATGAACCATCCTCATCAGACTAAATCAGTTGTTGTTTCTTTTTGCTGCTTCCAAATTCAGGGGGAGAATGATTATGCTTTTTGATTATCCAGTTGTTTTGTGTTAATGTTGTTAAAACTGTTTGAATTATTGTGTTGCTTATGGTTGTTAAGTTGTGTTGCCTATGAACCCATGTTTATGCTGTGTTGAACAAATCTTTAAATTATTATCTTATTATCGTGATGTTTTATGTATGGTTAAAATCATGTTATTTCAACACTTTGGCATACATTTAGGGGGAGTAATGATTTTTAGTTTTAAAAATTATTACACATATGATTGAGGGGGAGCATAAACATTTTATCTTTGTCTTATTTAAAATCATAATCTAAAGAATTTTGTCATCATCAAAAAGGGGGAGATTGTTGAGACAAAATCTCTCAAATGATTTTAATGATAACAAAATTACTTAAAAGATTATGATTGTGGTTAATGACTAACATGTGCTCTTGAGTGTATTCATATAAGATAATAGGTTATTAATCATTAAGGCAAAAAGAAGGAAAATATGATTCAGGTCTGAGGATGGAAAACCACCTGAGGATGGCAAATGATAAAGATGAACCACGTGAGGATGGCCTGCAAAGTGGAAAATCTCCAGATCTGCCCAAATTGTGACCTCACAAGTACAAATGCTTTTATTCATTAAAGAAATGTACAACAAAGTCAAAGAATGAATAAGTAAAAGTATTTGAAATAAAGAAGTTAGAAGGCCAAAAGGAAAAAGACAAGAACAACTAGATCTAAGTCTAAGAGGATGACAGAATAGACTGGGGATGGACCAACAAAGTTGAAAGCAACCCATCAAGCATGTGCAAAGGCTAAAATCAGATTATTTATTGGGCTTGCACGTTTTAATACATGAAGTCAAGTTAACAAAAGGCAACTTCAAACAAGCCAAGAATAAACAATCACATGTTGCTGCCAGATCTGATCCTCATACTGAGTATGACAGTCCTATGTAATAGGGTGGCTTTCTCTCTCTTGTCAACATCACCTCAAAAGTTGAAATCAACCTAGTCCTTAAAGTTTTTGAAAAGGTTGCAGCTCACATGGTCAAAGAAACAGCTTTGCACTATGATAAAAGAGAAAAAGCAAGGACATGTCAAGATCAATGCTGTGCTGCGCGAGGATGGGTTCTGCCTGGCCTAACAAGCTGAATGGCAGTTCTGTAATTATGATGAAAAACCTTAGATCCTTTGAAAATGAGTTCCAACGGTCATCAAAGAGTTTGGACCTCTATAAAATGCAGCAAGCTCTTCATCATAAGACACAACACAATTGCACAAAAAAAGATCAAGCATCTTAAAGCTATCAAGAGCATTAATCATCCTCACTTCATACTTTCTTTGATTCTACACTATATCTTTGTAAATCCTTTGAGAAAGTATTAAGTATCAATCACTCTCATACCACTTTGTAATTTCCTTGTGAGTTACACTTGGAAATATTTGAATATTGATTGTAAGCATGGTGAAGTTAAAGAATACACAGTTTGTAATCATCCTCAGCGTGAGGTTGATCAGTTTGAAAGTTAGTGAAATCTCACAAGGGTGTGAGGACTAGACGTAGCCATCTTTGGGTGAACCAATATAAAATTGTGTGTGTCTCTTTCATAGTCTTCTCTTACTCTTTTGCTCAAGTTAAAACTAAAGGGTTGAAAAAATCCATCCTCAGTGAGAGGATAGTTTTAAAATCTCTTGAAAATTATTTTTAAACAGCAAAATCCCTATTCAATCCCCCCTTCTAGTGATATTTAGCTACATCAAATATTTGTTCGTATTTATTGTGATTTATCAAATTAATGCAACATTAACTATTATTTTATTATTAATATATTTGATTATTTATTGCATATAAAGACATAGATAGAATGTCATGTTAAATTGTTAAAATGTATTTTAGATGACAGACAATTAGGATGAGAATTAGATTTAAATCCTGGTACCTGCAATAAACACTATAAACACCCGCATAATGGGTGTTGGCACGAGGACTAGTAATTATCCATAAATATATGAAAATAAGTGAGTATGGGTGGGGTATAGATACTATAGAATTCACAGTGCCCCACATCTGCACTTATATAAGTATAATTTATTATATTATATATATTATATTAGTGTTTGATTTAATTAATTGTTTTCTTTTTATGTTTTAACATATATTGATATCATTGAACTACTATAATATTTATAATCGAAAGATAAATTGGTAAATAATTATGACTTATAACTAAGTTATGTCGTATTAATCATGACTTTATAATTATACTTGCAACTTTCTATCGATTTTTTGTGTGTGCAGATTTCGAATATTTCTGTCATATGATTTGCAACTTCATAAAGTATTATTATCGATATTTGAATGTGTATTGTAATGTGTGTATCATTTGAAATATTTTAAGTTAAAAAATATTTTGGTTTATAATATTTTATGATTGAATATAAGATATTTGGATAATTTTTAAATTTAATCACACTAATATCATTTATTTATCAATCTATTTTAGTTCGATCTTGGATAATGGGTATAGGTACGAATATTAAAGTTGATACCGAAGAGGATACGGGCACATGTATGAGTATTTTTTTAAATCGCGGGTATGGTGACATGTATTATAATACCTTACCCAAACCTTACTCATTGTCATCACTAACAGACAAATAATTTTAAATAATTAGTTATAATATTAAATTTGCTTAATTATAGTTTTGATCCACTTATTTTTTAACAATTCTCAAAATTTGTCTCTTTATTTGAATATCCTACCGTTTCGATATCTCCCTCGTATGTATTTTCAACAACAAAAATGATTTGACATATTTTAAATAACGTGACATACGATCTCATAATAATGTAGAATCGTTTAAATGTATTAATTATTTATATATTATTAATTAAATTATAAAAATAAATAATTTTTAAAGTTAAGGCTAATGTTTTAATAGGGTTTTATTTTAATTTCTATAATATTTAATCATTCAACATCATCCTTTCATATATCATATTTAAAATATGTCATATTATCATTTTTGAATTAAAAAATTTCAACGAGAAATAAAAATTATCAAATTTTAAAATTGAAAAATAAATTTCGCAAATAGACAAAAACCAACAATCACACAATTAATCCTATTAAATTTGTCATGAAAAACTACATGAAATTTGTCAACATGTGTTACTTTTTCCACAACTACATTTAATATTATCAATATAAAAGATTTACATTTTCCAATGATAAATGCAAAAAAATTAATTTTTTTGTATATTGAGTCCAACTTATGCTATTATAAAATTAGCTTGTAAGGCACTTCACACACATCAACATTGTTCTCTCTCTCTCTCATCACATTTAGAAGAGCAATCAACCATGACAAAAAGCTTCATCGATAAAGACCACAACACCAATAGTAATCCTCCAACATGGTAAATCTAAGAAGAATTTAATGGTCAAAAATGGAGGAACCAATGCTGAAATGACTTGTGATGCTTGCAAATGTCATAGAAACTTCCATAAGAAAGAATGGTACTTCACTTAGGCTAATTCTATAACAGCTCAACCATCTAAGGCTCCTTGAGGATTATGTTTTGTGAGTAAAGAATAATGAGAAGTTAATTAGCCTCCCAAATCATGATTATTGTGATGGACTAATTAATTTCTTTTGGTTTTGGTGTCTTATTGTTGTGAATTATGAACCTAGTATCCTGTAAATATCATTTGGTGAATTGGGTGTCTCGTAAATCTATGTTAATCGAAGTTGTTTTTTAAGTAATATTTTAAGTTATGATTTAAAGTGCAAAGTAACTTATATGTGTGATTAAATACCCAAATTAATTACGATAATTTCAACGGTTGATGCCAAATTAGTGTTTGACACAAAGTAATACCAAAATTGGTCTCTAATAATTACATACACATAAGTCTCTACTTCAATTTATCATAGGAATTATTGTTTTTCATTTTTTGTTGAAGACTAAATTGAATGAAGGTCAAATTATTAAAAACTAACTTGAGTTTTTATATTTATTTCATTTATTTGTATATTTTTCACATCCTTTTCTATTTTTAATTAGATTTTATTTGTTGCAACACATTACAAATTTTGAATCAAATCACGATATGTCGGGAATTTTACATTAAATTAAACTCATACTCAATACGGGTGGGTTGTTATACATCCACTAACAAAAATTGGTAACGTTTACTGCACACAAATCTGTTGGAACACTATGAAGAATGGAGGGTGAATCAATGGTGAAAATTGATAATTGAAAATTGTGGTGTTTTAGAAAATGACGGAGAAAAGAGAGAGATTATGGAAGAAAGTTATTTTCTGATTTTCATTTGTATATCAAAATGGCAATTTTTTTTTAAAACTATACACACAAAAGTATTTATATGGGGTACAATGTGGAACCAAATTAATTTGGCCCAAAACAACAACATTTGAATTATATTTAACTTCCAATAAAATCTAACTTATGGCCTTTTAAATAAATTTATTTTAAAAAAAAAAAATTCATTTTTTGCCTAAATTATTTTTATAAATCCCGTGTGTTGTTATTGTCCAAGCCAAACACAGCCTTAGTTCGTAGATTCATTGCGTCCAGTTAATTTCACTCCTCACGTATCATTTTCTAAAGGGTTTTCATCTATGAGAGACTAAAGTATTAAAATATTGGATAATTTAAAGTATTAAATAATTCAATTTATCGTTGAGAGTCTAATAAATCTACTTTTGTATTTTAAATTAAATGTCAAATAAAATTTTAGGATTCCAATACCATTTTTCATTTTTTTAGTCACAATATTAAATTAATGTTTCTCTTCATGAAGAGTCTTTATTGTGCAATTTGTACCTATATATTCTCTAGCATTAGATATGGAATAGGGTGAAATATTTTATTTGTGCTCCATATAATATATAGGTTTAGAAAAAAGTATTTTATGAATTCCACTTTTTTGTACAAAATTAAATCACGTTAACTTATTTACCATTTGATTATGATGATAGCAAGATCATATGAATATATAGATGAATTGTAAAATTGTGGTTAAGATGGGAATTGGTGATGCCACCCAACTTGCACTTATACTACATTTACCTCTAATAGCTCATTTGAGTTTTATACTCACCAACAATTTTTATTTGTTAACCCCGTTAAGAAATTTAGGAAACAATTAATAATACTGATTTTTATTGACATTTTGAGTATGGACAATGGTGGATTCTCCATTTAGGTGTCAAGATAAGTGTCACCATTACAATTTATAAATTTTTAATATCAATATTTAGATGTGTCTATTATAGACCTCTAAAAAGTGTCAAAGAGTGGACTTTGATTATTTTTAATAAAAACTGATTTTTTTGATACGAAGAAATAGATAGTAAATATAATATTTTATTAAAATTTACTAAGATAACGATATCAACCATTGGATCAAAATCATATTAGACAACCCTTCAATATTTAAGTAAAATTATACCAAAAATTCTTTTAAGATGGTTTTGATAAAATATACTATCTTCTTCGTATTGTAGAGGTAGAGGTATTTATATCAAATTTGATTCTTTAAATTATCTGATTGTTCAATTAATTCAAATATGAGAGACTAAATCTCCTTTTCTAATTTTAATGAAATAAAAATCAATTATTTAGGATTTCATATCGGTTTTCATTTTTTTAGGTCAGTCTTTAAGAACTTTCCACAATTATTCTACTTTTTTTTCTTCTTGAAAAGGTAAACTATTATTGATATAACTCCTTCTTTTTATCTTTTATATTTACTTATTTTTTACTCTTTCTGTCTATCGATCTCTTGCACAAGATTTTGTGCTCCATATAGATTTTAAAACTATGCAGAATATGACATTTTATTTAGAGTTAGGTATCATAGGCATACAGCACACGTTGGCAATGGCACTGTCATCTAGGTCATATTCATAAAAAAAATTATTATGATTATATCATAGGAATTGGTTTTCACGATAACTATTAATTACAATTTGATTATGATGATAGTTAGGATGACATGAATATATACAAATTAGTGAATCCTAAAATGGTGGTTAGGATGGGAGTCGGTGATGCCACACACAAAATGGGTTGTTTTTTTTTCTTCTAATTGCTCATTTGAATATATTTCCTCTAATTGCTCATTTGGGTCTATGGGGAAAGCAAAATGGGTTGTTTTTTTCTTCTACAACCCTATATAATCCGAAACTACATATTTGGAGATGGTGGATTTTTAGAAATATAGGATAAAAGTGACTTTCAAAAAACGTTATGTCTTAATTTCATATTTATATATTGTTGACATTTTGGAATTTTTGAAATGTTGGTGATATGTTGAATATTGTTGGTCAAAAAAGATATTAATTATTTATAAGAAGATTTAATTAAAATTTATTTATAAGAAAATATGAATTATTTAAAAGAAAATATTAACTATTTACAAGAAGATATGATCAAGAATTGTTTACAAGATGAACAAGAATCGGTCCAACATTATATTCCCACCTAGATCAAAACAAGCAATTGAAATGAAGTTTCATTTGAAGAATTTACAAAAACAAGCTTAATATTTAAAAACTTCGAGGAATTAGTCTCTAACAATTACATACACATTAGTCTCTACTTAAAATTTATCATAAGAATTAGTGTTTTTCATTTTTGTTAAATAGTAAATTGAATCGAGGTCAAATTATTAAAAATTAATTTGAGTTTTATTTATTTATTTCATTTGTTTGTATATTTTTCACATCCTTTTCTATTTTTAAGTAGATTTTATTTGTTGCAACACATTACAAATTTTTATTATAATTACTATCTATCGGAGATTTCACATTAAATTAAACTCATACTCAATATCTTTTTGTAGTTTGAACCAATTCAATATTGCTTATTGTTTTATATTACGACCAAATACATTTTTTTTTATAAATGTATTCCAAGAAGATTTTTATTGTAAGAGATGAGAAGGTTAAATGATAACCCTTGAATTAAAATAATGGTCTATTTCCTTGTCTTTCTCTTGACCACTCGTTATCGTCCAAATCATTTTTCCTCTGTGTTTCACTTTAAAAACTTTCTATTCAAACAATTTGTATCTTTATATGTATTTTTGTTTTCGTGGTAGCTAAAATATTTGTTCTAGGTTTAGTCATCACTATATTGATGATGATGATGATAGTTAGGTTGGCATGAATATATATGCATATTAATGAATCCTAAAAAGGGGGTTAGGATAGGAATCGGGAAATCAAAGAGGGGTACCTTTTTCAAAGTACACATTTGAGATGGTGGATTTTTAGCAACAACCAATAAAAGTTGTTTTGAAGCAAAGTTTTGTCTTAATTTTTTCACATTTGTATATTGTTGACACTCTAGAATCTATTATATATGCGATATGATTGAATATGGTTGGATATGTTGGGAAAAATAGCATAAGTTAAAAGAATTAAAAGACAATCACAACACAAGAATATAACGTGGAAACTCCAAAACCGGAGAAAAAACCACGGCCGCTGCCTAAACCGGCAACCAGAGAATTAATACTATGTGAAAATTGTTACAACACATAGACTTCTCTCACTCACACCCCAGACACCCCAGTACAACCACACTCTTACAAAGCAAATATTTAAACTAAGTCAGATACAAGCTTAAAGTGTTATTGCTGACTGGTGCATTTGAAAACAAAGGACTAAAACCCAATATATAGCCTTGGCCTTCTCCTTATTCTCCCACACTAAAGGATGTGTGACTTGCAATCAACCCCAACAATCTCCACCTTGATTGTAAGAGTTACAGCTTCCGCTTCCATTGTCTTACCGACAATCATACTCCACCATCAAAATTACACTTCACTTGGAACTAAACCATCCCAAGAATTTTCTCCACTTGGAACTAAACCATTCCAAGAATTTTCTCATGTCGAGACCTTGCTGAAATTTATGGTGCAACTCCCATGTTGGCTTCCAGGAAGTTCTTCAGCCATCGACACATCACCACACACCTTGCATCAATGCCAACCAATGCCCGTGTGCTGTTCTGAATCCGCTAGCAATAACTTGTCCTTTTTCATGGTATAGCGGAAATACCATAAGGATAAACTTTATCTTCTAGATGAGATCATCATCATCTCCCCAAACAAGGGAGACCTTGCCAGCACTTGTCTCAGAGTCTTTTTCAGATACTGCTCCACCTGGACAATTTCTCTTCACATGCCCAGGCTTTCCACACTCCCACTTGTCGTCCTCCATGTTGGAAGTGTTTCCTTTCAACACCTTGTGTAATCCTGATTGTATAAGCACATCCTTGACTTGTACTTTCCACAAGCCAAAGTTGATTCTTCCATCAAACTTCTCTATGTCAAACTTCATAACGCTTGAATAAGACATAGCAGCTGCACGCAGACTGTAAACTGTGCACCAGGTAAGTTCCCAGGAAAGAGAGGTGGGTCACAACAGACACGCTTAAATACCAAGTCTTTCCTTAGCCAGAACCTCCCTAAGCAGCACTTTCACAGAATTACCTTTCCCCTAACAATACCAAGGATAATTCTTTTCTGATGTGGAAGATCAGACAAAGCTGCAACCACAGAGCATACTAAGAAAAATTATCCTACCGAACCTCTGAACCTTGGCTCTTGATACCAGTTGTTGGGAAAAATATTATAAGTTAAAAGAATTAAAAGACAATCACAACACAAGAATATAACGTGGAAACTCCTAAACCGGAGAAAAAACCACGGCTGCTGCCTAAACCGGCAACCAGAGAATTAATACTATGTGAAAATTGTTACAACATATAGACTTCTCTCACACTAAAGGATGTGGGACTTGCAATCAACCCCAACAGGATATTCACCATATTTGGTAGTATCAACTTTGTTGTTTAATTGAATGTGTACATATTCCTAAGTTGAGTATTTCGAGTAATTCCAATCGAATTGGCATGCAGTTTGATTGAATGGTGGTTTGGACAAGTTGGAAAAGTTTCAACTAATTTTTTTGATAAATGTTTAGGGTTTCAATTCATGATAAAGTCAACGGTTTCAGTGAAACATCTTGGTATAATGTCACTATGTTGATGAGAGTACTAATTTCATCGCAATGGTGAAAAAACGGCCCATATACTCTTTATAATTCCTTATGATAGTTTAGTTTTGTAATTTCCAATTTTTTATTTATAAATCATTATTATTTTATTATTTTATCCCCTATATGCATTGATTAATATTTTTATACAAATATTTATATTATATGATATTGCCTACACCTCCACTGATCAAAATGCCTAGATCAATTCGTTCCAAAATAAGAGTAGAGTATACATGTATTAATATTTTAATAGATTTACTTAAACTTAGATAATATTTAAAATAAATATATCTTGTGTGAAGCATGAAAGCACTCGAACATTTTGCTAGTATATATTATCAAAATAAAAACTGTCAACCCATTATTATCTTAACGGAAATAAACAGCCATATGAGTTGAGTCTAAATAAACATAATAGATAAAAATAAAAAACATTCACAATTATATTAAAATTAACAACAACAAAACTATTTAATTAATAAGAAAACAAAATTAATACTTAATTAAATATAAAGTATATCAACAATAAAGGAAATAAAAATTAAAAATTAATTATTTAAAAATATTAAATTTAACGACGTTTTAAAGAGTCAAATTTATCAATATATAACTAATTAAGTGCTAAACATACTCACAATGTCTTTTTTAATATAATATTTTTTGTTTCAAATTTCTAAAAAGTTATATTTATAATTTAAATAATTTCATTATTAAAATGGATTATAGATACTATCTATTTGAACTAATAATAAATTAACAAACTATTTATATTTCTTTGGAGCAATAAATTTATATTTGAGATAACTAAATATATATTATTTAAGTAGTTTATATGTATTTAATGACTCTTCACCTCTGTTTTTGTAACACCCCGTTTTTCAAAGCGAGGGTATATTTTTTTTTCTAAAAGTAATTAAAAACGAACAAAGAAATAAATCAGGAAATGCTTTTGGATAAATAATTGAGTCATTATAATTTACGCAGCCGAAAAGTTTCTTCAATTATAAATCCAAAACATTTTTACATAACATCAAATGGTACATGGGACCCATCCAAAGATGATATCAAACTGATAATATTTGTATAAGTACAGTTTTCCAAAACTAAAATATTCCAAACCAAAAAGAAGGACCCCTAGTCCCTATACATCATCCTAATCTGATCATCCTACCAAAAAGCTATACACCCTGAGTAATCTCCACGCGCCCCGTGAGATCCTCCTAACACAACCGCAGTCAAGCATTCCCATCTCCATCCCTGTCCGTAGGGTACGAACCAGTAGGGCCGTCCTGACTCTCATCTGAGGGCAAAGCCCAGATTTCCACAATAGTGTAAAGGGTCACCAACCAGAAAATAACAGATAACACATAGCAATTAAGTTTTTGAATGCTCAAAACAACTTTTCAACTAAGCATGCACCTTAACAGGATTTTCAATATGCGAAAAGTTCATACAGTACATTGCCAATGAAAATGAAGGTAAAATGCAGTTCTCGATCTCCTAATTAACACATGATAAAACAAGACATGGATAGATTCATGAGCAATTAATCATACAACTAAAAATGAGGATTTTCACTGAGCCAATCGATTGGGCAATCGATTGGGGTGAAGATTTTTAATGAAAATAGAATCCTGGGCTGAATCAATCGATTTGGCAATCGATTGACAGGATAACGGAGCCCCTGACTTAATACCAATCGATTTCCAAATCGATTTCCTGAAGGTTTTTAGTGAAATTTTGAACTCTGGCTTGATTCAATCGATTGGGCAATCGATTGACAGGATAGCTGAGCCCCTGACTTAAGGGCCAATCGATTTCCAAATCGATTTGGTCGAATATGGATGAGTCCCTGACTTAGGCCCAATCGATTGGGCAATCGATTTCGTAAATGATTTTCGAAAACTGATTACAAAATCGATTGGCTAATCGATTTTGTCCATTTGGCCAAGTCCCTGTTTACTATCCAATCGATTGGGAAATCGATTTCCCTGATCATTTTTCCAAAAATTCATGAATTAACCTAAGTCATTCCTAATCAAGTTCACAACTTAACACTTAGCAATTTCTACGCGATTACCACGGCAATTGGGATCTCGATAACCATCATACTTACACACAATAATCAACACATAACACTTAGCATTTTCAACGCAATTAACACGATAAATCAAATTCAAATCACTCAATCATAAAACTCAATCAAACACGACTCGTGTGCCAAGCACCCTAATGCAATGCGTATATGCCAAAATGCATGGACTCGGAATTCCAAACCAAAACCCTCCTCGAAGGGCCGTAAATCATAATTGTACCGCCTATCGCAGGCCAAAGTACCAATTACCGAGGTGCCACCTATCACGGGTCAGCACGATTTACTAAAATGCGTAAATCATAAACGTACCACCTATCACGGGTCAGTACAGTTTACCGAGGTGTCACCTATCACGGGTCAACACGATTTACTAAAAGAAAAAGCGGGAATCGTAAACGTACCGCCTATCACAGACCAGTACTGTTTACCTAGGTGCCACCTATCACGGGTCAGCACAATTCACCAAAAATGTAAATCGTAAATGTACCACCTATCACGGGTCAGTACAGTTTACCGAGGTGTCACCTATCACGGGTCAACACGATTTACTAAATAGTAACTCGTAAACGTACCACCTATCACGGGTCAGTACAGTTTACCAAGGTGTCACCTATCACGGGTCAACACGAATTACTAAATAGTAAATCGTAAACGTACAACCTATCACGGGTCAGTACAGTTTACCAAGGTGTCACCTATCACGGGTCGACACAATTTACCAAATGAAATGCATGAGCATACACAGACTCCATTCACAACAATCGTTAAGCAAATGCAGATATTAAAAGATTCCCCATTTTTAATACCCATTTAACTTAAACGACTTTCAAACAACATTAATTAAATAAGTCATTAAGAGATTCCCCGTTCTTAATACCGATTTAACTTAATGATTTTCAAAACAAAACGTTAAGCAAACAGTCATATTAAGAGATTCCCCATTCTTAATATACTTTTGACTTAAACGATTTTCTCGCAAAACATTCAGTAAACGAGTCATTAAGAGATTCCCCATTCTTAATACTCATTTACCGAAACGATTTTCAAAAACGATAGTTAAGTAACCGAGACATTAAGAGATTCCCCATTCTCAACGCCCAGTTAACTTAAACATTTTCCTCAAATACACATTAAGTAAACCGAGGTATTAAAAGATTCCCCATTTTTAATACTCGTTTAACTCTAATGGTTTTCAAATTCCACAGAAACAAATTCAAACATACTTTCACATTCAAACCATAATTCACAACAACCACACCAATTAACAAACATCAAGTACGAACACACCAAATACAACGAACACAAATCACGCAACATAACACCCAGATACATCAAATTTCATTTACCACGAAACATTCATCACTATAAACAAAACCTAACTCTAAGGTTTTTACCCATAACGCACTAGTTTCGTTTTTCCCCAAATCGATACATTTAACCCTAACAAATTCCTTCCCACACAACTACAGATAAGTCCCTAATGCAAGCTAGAAGTTTGGAAGGAGCCCTTACCTCAACGTTAGCTTTAACGCGCGTTTCCGGTACCGCGAGTAATTCCGGTAAAATCTCCGCTCGCAACGCCGCTTCCAAATTAGTTCACTAGCACCGTAGCGTGGTGGTGAGCAACTTTCCCTTCTATCTCTTCGAGAAATGAGGTTTGGATCTAGAAGAAACAGAGGGGTTTGTGTTTGGATCTCAAAACCGTTTTTCTTCGTTTTCGAATCAAAGAGGAAGAGTGGAGTTGCGAAAACCTTGATCTAACTCACACCCAACCTTGGGTCACTAGTTTTGAAGGAAAGGAAGCAACGAAAACGAAAAATGGAGAAGGATGGAATTTTGGGTTGCTTGCGTGAGGCTCAGAGGAAGGAGATGGAAATTTTAGAATTTCCTTCCTTTGTTTTTCTTTCCTTTGTTTTTCCTTTCTTCCTTTTTCCTTCCTTCCTTTATATACTATTTTCTTTTCCTTTTCCTTCCTTCTAGTTTTCCTTTCTTTTTCCCTCCAAACAAACATATATAAATATAATAAATATAACTTAACAAATATCTCAAAATCTAGATATTTATTAAATTACCGTTTCACCCGAAACGCCTTAAATTCTCCGTAAAGGATTTTCCGCAGTTAAATTCAATTTATTTATCGACGAGAAATTCTAATTGGCATCGAAATATCTTTTTGATTATAAAACTCCAAAATATTATTAACTTTGGCTTAAAAGCCTCCGAGCCAAAATCCAAAATACACCAAAAATACATAAACGGTACTTTAAAATTATGGGTCTTACATTACTCCCCCCCTAAAATTAGTTTCGTCCTCGAAACTATGCATCGATAAATAACTCTGGGTGTTGTTCCCTCATCTTGCTCTCCAGTTCCCAAGTCGCATCTCCAGTAATTGGGTTCCAGATCACCTTGACCAACGAAACATCCTTGGTCCTCAACCGCTTAATCTTCCTGTCATCAATTCTCACGGGTGGTACTTCGAACGACAGGTTATCCTTTAGCTGGATTGTGTCTGGTTCGATCACGTGAGATGGATCTGCGAGATATTTCCTCAACTGCGACACATGAAACACGTCATGGATATTGGACAGTATCGGAGGTAATGCAATCCGATAAGCAACCGGCCCAATTCGTGCAGAAATCTGATATGGTCCAATGAATTTCGGAGTCAACTTCTTCGATTTCAAGGCTCTACCTACTCCAGTAGTAGGTGTGACTCTCAGAAATACATGGTCACCCTGTTCGAATTCCAAAAGTCTGCGACGCTTGTCCGCGTAACTCTTCTGGCGATCTTGTGAAGTCTTCATTTTCTCCTTGATCTTCCTTACTTTAGCTGTGGTCTGTTGCACCATCTCTGGTCCGACAATCATATTCTCACCGTCTTTATACCAACACAAGGGCGTTTGACACTTGCGCCCATATAAAGCCTCATAAGGGGCCATTCCAATGCTCGCGTGGAAACTATTGTTGTAAGTGAACTCAATCAACGGAAGTACATCATCCCAACTTCCCCTATCATCTAAAACACATGCTCTCAACAGATCTTCCAAGGACTGATTCGTCCTTTCAGTCTGTCCGTCCGTTTGTGGATGGTAAGCTGAACTCAATCGTAGCTTCGTTCCCAACGCTTCGTGCAATGCTCCCCAAAAATGCGATGTGAACTTCGGATCACGGTCTGATACAATGCTCGATGGTACCCCGTGTAACCTCACAATTTCAGCAATGTAGATCTCCGTTAGCTGATCTACCTTATAGGTGGTCCTTACCGGCAAAAAGTGAGCAGATTTAGTTAGTCGATCCACTATCACCCATATGGAATCATTCTTTCTCCTTGTCTTTGGTAATCCGGTTATAAAATCCATGGAAATGCTGTCCCACTTCCATTCAGGTATATCTAAAGGTTGCAACATTCCAGCAGGTCGCTGATGTTCCACCTTCGCTTTCTGACAAGTTAGACAAGTGGATACATATTCCGCCACATGTTTCTTCATTCCTGGCCACCAATAATTCTGCCTCAAATCCTGATACATCTTTGTTGCCCCAGGATGAATACTCAGCTTACTCTTATGCGCCTCTTCTAGAATCGTTTTCCGCATATCTGTAATGGCTGGTACACAAATCCTACCATTACACCGCAAAACATTATCTGCCCCAATCTTGAACTCAGTCGTCTTCCCTTGTACTATTAGATTCCTCTTCTCTTGAATTAAGACGTCATCCTGAGAATTCGCAATGTCTTCAAGTAATCCACTCGAGATCTTAATCATTCCGAATTTCAAAATTCCCGGTCCGAACTCTACGTTCAAGTGTAGGTCTCTAAAAGC
>NC_021162.2:2560690-2564825 GCF_000331145.2 Cicer arietinum
AATATAACGAACACAAATCACGCAACATAACACCCAGATACATCCAATTTCATTTACCACGAAACATTCATCACTATAAACAAAACCTAACTCTTAGGGTTTTACCCGTAACGCACTAGTTTGGTTTTTCCCCAAATCGACACATTTAACCCTAACAATTTCCTTCCCACACAACTACAGATAAGTCCCTAATGCAAGCTAGAAGTTTGGAAGGAGCCCTTACCTCAACGTTAGCTTTATCGAGAGTTTCCGGTTCCGCGAGAAATTCCGGTAAAATCTCCGCTCGCAACGCCGCTTCCAAATTAGTTCACTAGCACCGTAGCGTGGTGGTGAGCAACTTTCCCTTCTATCTCTTCGAGAAATGAGGTTTGGATCTAGGAGAAACGGAGGGGTTTGTGTTTGGATCTCAAAACCGTTTTTCTTCGTTTTCGAATCAAAGAGGAAGAGTGGAGTTGCGAAAACCTTGATCTAACTCACACCCAACCTTGGGTCACTAGCTTTGAAGGAAATGAAGCAACGAAAACGAAAAATGGAGAAGGATGAATTTTCTTGGTTCCTTGCGTGAGTTTTCAGAGGAAGAAGATGGAATTGAAGATTTTCCTTCCTTTCTATTTCTTTCCTTTGTTTTTCCTTTCTTCCTTTTTCCTTCCTTCCTTTATATACTATTTTCTTTTCCTTTTTCTTCCTTCTAGTTTTCCTTTCTTTTTCCCTCCAAGCAAACATATATAACTATAATAAATATAACTCAACAAATATCTCAAAATCTAGATATTTATTAAATTACCGTTTCACCCGAAACGCCTTAAATTAACCGTAAAGTATTTTCCGCAGTTAAATTCAATTTATTTATCGACGAGAAATTCTAATTGGCATTGAAATATCTTTTTGATTATAAAACTCCAAAATATTATTAACTTTGGCTTAAAAGCCTCCGAGCCAAAATCCAAAATATACCAAAAATACATAAAAGGGTACTTTAAAATTATGGGTCTTACAGTTTTTGTGCTTAAAACTTATTAAAAAAAACTAACCACGACAAAGTTGCCAACAAATATCTCTTTTTTTTTTGTTAAAATGACCAATGTGACACCCTAAATTCCAAAAAATATATATTAATTTATACAAAATTTTAATTTAATTCGCAGCGGATAAAAAAAATTTGTTTTCAAGAAAATAAAACTTTTATAACAAATTTAGGATATCAAAATTCTCAAAATTCAAAGGAAATACTTTAAAAATATTCCTCTTATAAAACAGTAAGGTCTTCACACAAAAAGTTGTTTCTAATTAAATAAATAAAATACAACTTATGATTCTCATTCCTAGGATCACCTATCAGAGCGAAATTTCTCCCAAACTTGAACTTCAAGACACATTAACATGTAACAACTGCGATTTCGCAAACGCATGGCCAAACAGTCAAACACAAACAGCGAAGGATGTGAGTTTCGAAATCATATTGATAGTATAATATAAGTATGAAGAACACGCAAGTAATCATAATATACCGTATCATAATCACATTATAATGTATCAAAATATTTAAGTAAATGGTACCATATTATAACATCAAAGTGTCGCAGCCTAAAATTTCGAGTTTTTCTCGAATTCAATGGAGTCGCCACCAAAATTAATTTTTAAATAGGAAAGGTATTAGCATCCTACGACATCCGTTAAAAACGGTTATCTATAATTAATTGTGCAAGATTAATTTTAACTTAAGTATATTTATTTTTCTTTATTATTAAATATGAATAACAATTATTACTATTATTATTATTATTATTATTATTATTATTATTATTATTATTATTATTATTATTATTATTATTATTATCTTTTAAATATGATTTTGGAATAAATGTGTTCAAGGAATAAAAAAACAAAAATAAAATAAAAAAAATTATTAATGCGGTTGACAAGAATGCGATTTTGCTCCTACGTATCTCCCGGTGCGATGGAGAAATCAAAGCTACGTAGTTCTTAGTTTAAAATAAATAAGAAAGATGCATTCAATGTATTTTAAAGAAAATCAGTTTTGCGATAAAAAATGTTTTTACAAAATAAAAAAGTTTGATTTGAATAATTATTTTAAAATATGAGTTTTAGGACGATAAAGTTGTACAACTAGTATCTCAAGACTCCACGAGTAAAGAAGATGTCACATCTAATTTAATCCACTTAAAAAAATATTTTATATTATCACGGGGTGTCGAAAACACCAACTAGTAAAAAAAATCACATCTAAGTAAATCAAATTTTAAAAAGTTAAATTTAGATTTATTTATATATAAAAACAAATTTCACAATTACCAAGTTATATAAATTGTGTTATGCTACATGGATAAAAATATGTTATTTTTAGTTGGCTTCGAATAATTTTTATTTATTAATTTGTTTACGAGTTTTAATTTATTAATTTATTTGTGAATATAAAAACCGTCACGTTGTCGCAACTTGTATTCTAATAACTCAAAGATAAAGAAAAGAAAATAACACATCTAATTAAAAAATAATAATAAAGATGATCGTGTTCGGATTGGTTGCCGATGCATAGATCTATAGAAATGAAAGTGATCATCTTCGGATTGGTTACCGATGTGTGGATCTATAGAAAAAAAAAATGATCGTCTTCGGATTGGTACCAATGTGTGGATCTATAGAAATTAAAAATGATCATCTTCGGATTGGTTACCGATGTGTGGATCTATAGAAATTAAAAATGATCGTCTTCGAATTGGTTACCGATGTGTGAATCTATAGAAATTAACAATGATCATCTTCGGATTGGTTACCGATGTGTGGATCTATAGAAATTAAAAATGATCATCTTCGGATTGGTTACCGATGTATAGATCTATAGAAATGAAAGTGATCGTCTTCGAATTGGTTATCGATGCGTAGGTCTATAGAAATGAAAGTGATCGTCTTCGGATTGGTTACCGATGCGTAGATCTATAGAAATGAAAGTGATTGTCTTTAGATTGTTTACCGATGCGTAGATCAACATGAACGTAATAGGTCCAATCTTGAAGGTAGGTAAAGAGGGAGAATAAGTATATGATACTTGCAATTCGAACGATAAGGTATGAATGATTCATCTGTGTGTGATGCATTGAGTATAGGTAAAGTGTCAATGAAAGATGCATGGATCATGTGAGTATGAGTAAATTATGTAAGGTTTATGCATTATAGATAAATTTTGTTCTTTTCTTTGATTCCCCGATCCTTATGCTCTTTTCTCCGTCCCAAGATTCAATGGATGAATAAAGACAAATATTGTTTCCACATGATGACTCTTCGTATCTATCGAATGACCGCTTTTTTCCACGTGAAGCAAAAATCCATTGTTTAAAATGACTACCCTCCTTATTATTCTTCACACGCTCATATATCTTGAGAATCAAACGAGTTTCCGTGTATATTTTCAAGTGTCAAAATGTTTAAAATATTTTTATATTTTCACATATTTCAAATTCCAACATTTATTATTATAAAACAAAATTTGAAACAATAGAACACTCAATAATGAAACTGGATTGGTATATAAAGAGTGTAACGTACAACATCAAATGACAATATTGGAAAATGTACATTCGTTACATTAAAAGCAAAACAATTGAGGCAGGGGTTACAATGTGGGGACGAGTATGTTTAATTTAAGTAGAGACATAACAAACGCTAGTCATTCTTGTAATTTAGGAATTCTAATAATCACCTTCCAAGAATAATAATTGCCCCAGTTTGAAGTGCTTGATTTTTTTTTATCCCTAACTTTTGCATGGACTACTCTTCCAAGTTTCCAATCCATCGGGATGCTCTAATTTTTGCCTAGGTCGCCTTTTCAGGTTTTCAACCTAGCGAGCTCGTCACCGTTTTTAAGCATAATATTTTTTGACTGCATCTGAATTTACTGGAAGTGGAAGGTCATCTCCATTCATTTCTGCGAGTATTAGAGCTCCTCCCGAAAAAGCTTTTTTCACAACATATGGTCATTCGTAATTCGGGTCCACTTTCCACGAAAATCTTTTTTTATGGGCAATATTTTCTTTAACACCAAGTCCCCTTCTTGATACTCTCGAGGACGGACTTTTTTCTCGTATGCCTTTTTAAGTCTTTTTTGATATAGCTGGCC